>NC_056458.1:42108942-42121442 GCF_018296145.1 Oncorhynchus tshawytscha | reverse complement strand
CAGAGAAAAAAACAAGCTACAAGGTCGAAGGAATTGTCCATAGATCTCCGACACAGGATTGTGTCGAGGAACAGATCTGGGTGAGGGTACCAAAACATTTATGCAACATTGAAGGTCCCCGAAAACAAGTGGCCTCCATTCTTAAATGGAAGAAGTTTGGAACAACCAAGGCTGTTCCTAGAGCTGGCCGCCTGACCAAACTGAGCAATCGAGGGAGAAGGGCCTTGGTCAGGGAGGTGCTCAAGAACCCGACGGTCACTCTGACAGAGCTCCAGAGTTCCTCTGTGGAGATGGGAGAACCATCCAGAAGGACAACCATCTCTGCAGCATCTCTGCAGCACTCCACCAATCAGGCCTTTATGTTAGAGTGGACAGACGGAAGCCACTCCTCAGTAAAAAAGCATGGAGTTTGCCAAAAAGGCACCTAAAGGACTCTCAGACCATGAGAAACAATATTCTCTATTCTGATGAAACCAAGGTTGAACTGTTTGGCCTGAATGCCAAGTGTCACGTCTAGAGGAAACCTGGCACCATCACTACGGTGAAGCGTGATGGTGGCAGCATCATGCTGTGGGGATGTTTTTCAGTGGCAGGGACTGGGAGACTGGTCAGGATCGAGGCAAAGATGAACGGAGCGAAGTACAGATAGATCCTTGATGAAAACCTGCTCTCAGACTGGAGCGAAGGTTCACCTTCCAACAGGACAATGACACTAAGCACACAGCTATAACAATGCAGGAGTGGCTTCAGGACAAGTCTCTGAATGTTGATCCTCAACACAGGGGCCCCTCAGGGGTGCGTGCTCAGCCCTCTCCTGTACTCCCTGTTCACTCATGACTGCACAGCCAGGCACAACTCCAACACCATCATTAAATTTACCGATGACACAAGAGTGGTAGGTCTGATCACCGACATCAACCAGACAGCCTATAGGGAGGAGGTCAGAGACCTGGCCGTGTGGTGCCAGGACAACAACCTTTCCCTCAACGTGATCAAGACAAAGGAGATGATTGAGATGATTGTGAACTACAGGAAAAAGAGGACTGAGCATGCCCCCATTCTCATTGATGGGGCTGCAGTGGAGCAGGTTGAGAGCTTCAAGTTCCTTGGTGTCCATATCACCAACAAACTAACATGGTCCAAGCACACCATGACAGTCATGGAGCTGGCACAACAAAACCTATTCCCCCTCAGGAGACTGAAAATATTTGGCATGGGTCCTCAGATCCTCAAAATGTTCTACAGCTGCACCATTGAGAGCATCCTCCATCCTCCTCTGACTGGTTGTATCACTGCCTGGTATGGCAACTGCTGGGCCTCCAACCGCAAGGCACTACAGAGGGTAGTGCAAACAGCCCAGTACGTCACTGGGGCCAAGCTTCCTGCCATCCAGGATCTCTATACCAGGCGGTGTCAGAGGAAGGCCCTAAAAATCGTCAAAGACTCCAGCCACCCTAGTCATAGACTGTTCTCTCTGCTACCACATGGCAAGCAGTACCGGAGCACCAAGTCTAGATCCAAGAGGCTTCTAAACAGCTTCTACCCACAAGCCATAAGACTCCTGAAAGTCTAGTCAAATGGCTACCCAGACTATTCACATTGCACCGCCCCCCCTCCCCTCTCCACACCGCTGCTACTCTCTGTTGTCATCTATGCATAGTCCCTTTCATTAACTCTACCTACATGTACATACTACCTCACCTAACCGGTGCCCCCACACATTGACTCTGTACCGGCACCCCCCTGTATATATTGTTATTTTTTACTATTCCTCTTTAATTACCTGTCACTTTTATCTCTTATTCTGTCTTTTTTGAAACTACACTGTCGGTTAGGGGCTCGTAAGTAAGCATTTCACTGTAAGGTCTACACCTGTTGTATTCGGCACATGTGACTAATACAATTTGATTTGATTTGAGTAAGGTGTCTGAATACTTATGTAAATGTGATATTTCATTATTTTTTTTATTTTTTTTTACATTTGCAAACATTTCTAAAAAAAACGTTTTTGATTTGTCGTTATGGGGTATTGTGTTTAGATTGAAGAGATAAGTCTTTGTTTTTATACATTTTAGAATAAGGCTGTAACGTAACAAAATGTGAAAAAGTCAAGGGGACTGAATACTTTCCAAATGCTCTCTATATCAAAGAATTGGTGAGGGCACTAGAACAGTCGGCAGCACCCGGCCTCACCCTACTAGAATCTGAAGTCAAATGTCTACTGTTTTCTGATGATCTGGTGCTTCTGCACCCAATCAAGGAGGGCCTACAGCAGCACCTACATCTTCTGCACAGATTCCGTCAGACCTGGGCCTTGACAGACCTGGGCCCTGACAGACCTGGGCCCTGACAGACCTGGGCCTTGACAGTAAATCTCAGTAAGACAAAAAAAAAGGTCCAGTCACCAGGACCACAAATACAAATTCCATCTAGACACCATTGCCCTAGAGCACACAAATAACTATACATACCACACCCTAAACATCAGCGCCACAAGTAACTTCCACAAAGCTGTGAATGGTCTGAGAGACAAAACAAGAAGGGCCTTCTACACCTTCAAAAGGTACATAAAATTCAACATACCAATTAGGATTTGTCAAAAAATACTTGAATCAGTTATTGAACCCATTGCCCTTTATGGTTGTGAGGTCTGGGGTCTGCTCACCAACCAATAATTCACAAAATGGGACAAACGCCAAATTGAGACTGCATGCAGAATTCTGCAAAAATATCCTCTGTGTACAACATAAAATGCAAAATAATGCATGCAGAGCAGAATTAGGCCGATTCCCACTACCTATCAAAATCCAGAATCGATTCCCAAACCTTCCATAACAAAGCCATCAACAACAGAGAGATGACCTGGAGAAGAATCCCCTAAGCAAGCTGGTCCTGGGGTTCACAAACACAAAAACACTCTAGGACCACAACACAATTAGACCCAAGCAAATCATGAGAAAACAAAAAGATAATTACTTGACACGTTACAAAGAAATCACAAAAAAACAGAGCAAACTAGAATGCTATTTGTCCCTACACAGAGAGTACACCATGGCAGAACACCTGACCACTGTGACTGACCCAAACTTAAGGAAAGCTTTGACTATGTACAGACTCAGTGAGCGTAGCCTTGCTATTGAGAGAAGCCACCGTAGGCAGATCTGGCTCTCAAGAGAAGACAGGCTATGTGCTCTCTGCTCACAAAATGAGGTGGAAAATGAGCTGCACTTCCTAACCTCATGTATTCCTGCCCAATGTATGACCATATTAGAGAGACATATTTCCCTCAGATTACACAGACCCACAAAGAATTCTAAGACAAATCCAATTTTGATAAACTCCCATATCTATTGGTTGAAATACCAGTGTGCCATAACAACAGCAATATTTGTGACCTGTTGCCACAAGAAAAGGGCAACCAGTGAAGAACAAACACCATTGTAAATACAACCCATATTTATGTTTATTTATTTTCCCTTTTGTACTTTAAATATTTGCACATCGTAAAAAAACTGTATATACATAATATGACATTTACAATTCTTTTGGAACTTCTGTGAGTGTATTGTTTACTGTTAATTTTTTATTGTTTATTTCACTTTTATTTATTATCTATTGAACTTCATTTGACAATGTGAACATGTTGCCCATGCCAATAAAGCCCTTTCAATTTAATTGAAATGTAATTGAATTTGAGAGAAAGATGGTTTGACGTATTGTTGTATAGATGGCTGCATGGACAGTTGTTTATTTGACAAAATAAAATAAAGCATAACTCCCCTCCCTCTCCTCCTTACTACCAGCCTTACTACCTCCTCACGTCCTTCAGTAGTATACTCCTCCTTACTACCAGCCTTACTACCTCCTCACGTCCTTCAGTAGTATACTCCTCCTTACTACCTCCTCACGTCCTTCAGTAGTATGCTCCTCCTTACTACCAGCCTTACTACCACCTCACGTCCTTCAGTAGTATACTCCTCCTTACTACCTCCTCATGTCCTTCAGTAGTATACTCCTCCCTACCAGCCTTACTACCAGCCTTACTACCTCCTCACGTCCTTCAGTAGTATACTCCTCCTTACTACCTCCTCACGTCCTTCAGTAGTATGCTCCTCCTTACTACCAGCCTTACTACCACCTCACATCCTTCAGTAGTATACTCCTCCTTACTACCAGCCTTACTACCTCCTCACGTCCTTCAGTAGTATACTCCTCCTTACTACCAGCCTTACTACCAGCCTTACTACCAGCCTTACTACCAGCCTTACCACCAGCCTTACTACCAGCCTTACTACCTCCTCACATCCTTCAGTAGTATACTCCTCCTTACCACCACCTCACATCCTTCAGTAGTATACTCCTCCTTACTACCAGCCTTACTACCTCATATGTACTCAGTTGGTCCCTCAGGTCCTCTGGCCTTCTAACTATCCCAAAGTCTAGGACCAAGAGGCATGGAGAGACAGCCTTCTAATTATCCCAAAGTCTAGGACCAAGAGGCATGGAGAGACACCCTTCTAAATATCCCAAAGCCTAGGACCAAGAGGCATGGAGAGACAGCCTTTTAACTATCCCAAAGCCTAGGACCAGGAGGCATGGAGAGACAGCCTTCTAACTATCCCAAAGCCTAGGACCAAGAGGCATGGAGAGACACCCTTCTAATTATCCCAAAGCCTAGGACCAAGAGGCATGGAGAGACAGCCTTTTAACTATCCCAAAGCCTAGGACCAAGAGGCATGGAGAGACAGCCTTTTAACTATCCCAAAGCCTAGGACCAGGAGGCATGGAGAGACACCCTTCTAATTATCCCAAAGCCTAGGACCAGGAGGCATGGAGAGACAGCCTTTTAACTATCCCAAAGCCTAGGACCAAGAGGCATGGAGAGACAGCCTTTTAACTATCCCAAAGCCTAGGACCAAGAGGCATGGAGAGACACCCTTCTAATTATCCCAAAGCCTAGGACCAAGAGGCATGGAGAGACAGCCTTCTAACTATCCCAAAGCCTAGGACCAGGAGGCATGGAGAGACAGCCTTTTAACTATCCCAAAGCCTAGGACCAAGAGGCATGGAGAGACACCCTTCTAATTATCCCAAAGCCTAGGACCAAGAGGCATGGAGAGACAGCCTTCTAACTATCCCAAAGCCTAGGACCAGGAGGCATGGAGAGACAGCCTTTTAACTATCCCAAAGGCTAGGACCAAGAGGCATGGAGAGACAGCCTTTTAACTATCCCAAAGCCTAGGACCAAGAGGCATGGAGAGACAGCCTTTTAACTATCCCAAAGCCTAGGACCAAGAGGCATGGAGAGGCAGCCTTTTAACTATCCCAAAGCCTAGGACCAAGAGGCATGGAGAGACAGCCTTTTAACTATCCCAAAGCCTAGGACCAAGAGGCATGGAGAGACAGCCTTTTAACTATCCCAAAGCCTAGGACCAAGAGGCATGGAGAGACAGCCTTTTAACTATCCCAAAGCCTAGGACCAAGAGGCATGGAGAGACAGCCTTTTAACTATCCCAAAGCCTAGGACCAAGAGGCATGGAGAGACAGCCTTTTAACTATCCCAAAGCCTAGGACCAAGAGGCATGGAGAGACAGCCTTTAGTTAATATCTTGTGGACATATTTAAAAGATATCTTAAAACACATTGTTTTAGTTTCGCTGTTCCTCGAGGTGCTTTTTAGTTGTTCAGTTTTTGTCATTCTTTAGTTTTTTTTCAATCTTACGTTCGTTGTCTAGTAAATATTTCAGCTTTTATTTTCATTCTTTTTCCTTTATTTTTTTTCCTGTAACGCACATTCCATGTCTGTGCTGTATAAATAAAGCTTGATTTGATATCCTTCAGTAGCTTCCTCCTCACTGGTAGCGACTAAATTCTCCTGACACCGTCCCAGCCAGGTGGCAGTCATATTTATTATTACCTTTATTTAACTAGGCAAGTCAGTTATGAACAAATTCTTATTTTCAATGACGGCCTTGGAACAGTGGGTTAACTGCCTGTTCAGGAGCAGAACGACAGATTTGTACCTTGTCAGCTCCGGGGTTTGAACTTGCAACCTTCCGGTTATTAGTCCGACGCTCTAACCACTAGGCTACCCTGCCATATGGTCTGGTAGTTGGATCTTGACAAGGCTGGCGGCCTGTAACTAGGCATTATCCTGTTCTGTGCTGAAAATTGACAAAGCATTTTCATGTCTGTCTAAAGCTTCTATTTTTAAAGAACAAGTGAAAGGACCCAGAAGGAATTTCAATAGAATACCACTGTTAACGGTTAACTTCTGTCCTTGGTATTTAATGAAGGAAAAGATCCAAGTTGATTCCGGTCAATCCAGAATACTGGGTACGTCCCAAACAGCATGCTATTCCCTACACAGTGCACTACTTTTCACCACACACTATTTCCTATGGGCACTGGTCCAAAGCAGTGCAATATATACCCACTGGACACAGGTGTCAATTCAAAGTCTATTCCACGTTGGTTCAACATTAATTTCATTAAAATGACGTGGAAACAACATTGATTTAACCAGTATGTGCCCAGTGCTTTGTGAACAGGTTGGTGATTCATCAGTTTGAACTGGAGACTTCTATCTGCAGGGTTTCAACAGAGCTGATATAATGACCAAGGACCTGGCTTAACAGGCTCTGTACGAGGTACAAACAGCTGATATAATGACCAAGGACCTGGCTTAACAGGCTCTGTACGAGGTACAAACAGCTGATATAATGACCAAGGACCTGGCTTAACAGGCTCTGTACGAGGTACAAACAGCTGATATAATGACCAAGGACCTGGCTTAACAGGCTCTGTACGAGGCTCGGCTTCTCCATAAATACAAACAGCTGATACTTGAAATGCATGAAAAGAGTGTTCACATTCCCGACACAATGGCCTGCGGTGGGCCGGCATCTCACCACCACTCCCCCTGTTGAGAGAAAGGATTGCAATGTTTCATTTCTCTAAACACTCATCTGCTTGCGGTTAAAAAGCCACAGCATTTGTTTTGGTTTTTTGGTGATATTTTAGTCAATTGAAAACATTGCCGTTCACAGACGCTGCCTGCCTGGGAAGGCTCTGGAGGAGAAATACTTGTGAACCATTGGTTTGTTTGTTTCAGTGGGAAAGGAGGAGTGGAGCTGAATCAGTGAGATGGATGGATAGAACGTTCCCTGTTTGTAAATCAACAGCTGGATGTGTTGGAAAGGGGGGTGGAGGTGGGGTTGAGGTCGGGGGCGGGTCATCCCACCACACCCCGGAGTGTAATTGGTGGACTAGTGTCTGTGGGTGATGAATTGATCGTAGCTGTGTTCCTTCCTTCCTCAGTGAACTGTAGGTCCAGGTGGGACCAGATGCACCTACACTCTTTCTCACTCGCTGGGACCAAAGAGGGGTTCTCCTATGGGGACAGCGGAAGAACCCTTTTGAAACCCTTTGTTCTAAGTGTGTATCAGATGCAAAGATCTTGTGGAGAGAGAGAGAGAGAGAGAGAGAGAGACATTACCTGAGAGTGGGTATTTATTCACCACAGCCTGGCCTCACATTACACCTGACCCCCACTGCTTTCCGCCATTCAAAATGCATAAAACACTCACTAACCAATAACCGTCCACACAGTGACACACACTCAGGATTTAGCAGATTTACTTTTACGATTTCAACCCATCCTCATCCCCCTTTTCAAGTACAGTAACAAGCGTGGATATTTCCAAGGCCGTTTTATCACTGCCCCATAGCAGATGAATGTTGTCTGTACAGCAGCAGCAGCAGTAGTAACGTGTGGTAGGCCAGGCATGACAGCTCCCCCCTGCTCTGACACCATGTTAAAACAGAACAGGAAATGAGACAGAATGAAGACCTGGGCCAGAATACAAATATCTATCATCCTTGATTTCTCTCAGGACTGTTTCGCTTCGTCTCGTTTTCCTCCCCTGTCTTCTCTCTCTCTCAGTCTTTCTGTTGGTGGCTGTGGTCCAGAGGAAAGCACCTAGATGCACACTGAGAGGGAGATTATCGACTCTTCATTGGGCCCATGTGGAAACCATTTCCCGCAATCTGCAGTAATTGTATCCGTATTACGACGAGAGACCTGGTTTGAATTTTCTCTCCATCGTCTTGTCCGGGCGATGCTGTTACTACGGTAACAGTACATTACAATAGGCTTGGCCATGGCCAGACATACTGACGCAAATTGATGCAAAGGAAGGCCATTAAAAGTTTGTTGAAATAAGGGTGAAGTGATTTCCTGTTTTACTAAACGAACAATACCATCATATCCACTCAAACAGCCACATCTTGACATTAGCTGTTCAAGCTTGTATGTACAGTCAAGGTTTTTCTTCAATTTAGAAAAATTCTAAGATACCACAAAGTAATGTGAGATATCACTATCAGCTAGCAGGAAACCCATTGACTATCTAACCTGCTGTGTCTTGTCCACAGAACAGGAGCATCAGGAATACCGTTAGCCTCTATGGCCGGTGGCAGCATCTACTGGGCTCAGGCGTAATTTCAATGTCTAGGTTTGATTTAAATTTGGTTGAGGAAATCAACAAAAATATCACAATTTTATTGGATTTAGGTTAATATATGAAATTCCCTTAAGGTTGATGACTTTTTGCAAATCCAATCAGGATTGGATATGAACCGTCATCACATAGATTTTTCACGTTGATTGAAATGACGTGGAAACAACATTGATTCAACCAGTTTTAACCTGGTGGGTAGCATTATTCAATATACAGATAAGTAAGATTAGGTACTGTAGTGGTCGTACAGGTGTAGGATCTTAATTTGATAATAATCCTGCCCCGCAACAGGAAACGTTAATTATTATGTGGATTATAATTCATTTACATTTATGTAGGGATGGATCATTTTTTTTGTAAGGGAAAATCAAGTCTGAAATTTCAAAGTGGGAATTACAATCTTCCGATGGCTTTAAAAAAAAAACTCAAATACACTACAAGTTTTAAATGTCCTTTATTTCAGGAAAGTATTCCTGCAACAGGTCGATCAAATTAAGATCCTACATCTGTAACGGAATGGGGAAATAAACCAATGCAGGTTGCTTCAGGCTTACACACATTTGTATCTGGAACATCACTTACAGCATAATGCATTTCAAACTAAGTTACAATTCCATGAACACTGTTATTGACACAGGCATTGACTCACAACAACATTATGCACAGCTCTCATTCAGTATACTTCCTCATCTCTGCACCTCCACGAACAATCTGGATTTGAAATTACCCAAGTGCCCCAAATGTGGTCAACTGGAAACTCTTTCACAGGACCTGGTTATTATACTGTACCTCCCACCTCTCTGCTCACTCTAACCTTTAATACGGTTTACATTACAATATTATCCATTCATTTCTCCTCTCAGCTCGGCTGTGGAGTGCAGAGTCAGAACACATTACCCGGTGCTGCAATCAAAATAGCATTACATCCACAGCGACACAACCCCCTCTGTGTTCCTCTGCTCTCTGGCGTGACCCCATCTCCTGAACACAGCGGCCTGGGAGAGAGTGTGACACACAACCACAGTGAAAGAGAAGGGTGACCTCCCCTGGTCTCCGTAGGAACAGGACGGCCTGCCTAATGTTGATCTAAAGGTAATGTATTGAAGGAGTCCAGCAGCCTTGAGAGAGAGATTTTAAATGATGAAATATTACTGGTTTAAGGTCATCCATTTCACTGGACACGTGGTATAATTCTCAGAGCCTAACCCATGTTTTTGGTGTACTAACGTGACTGAGGTACAAGGGGACATGAGGCTGTGGTCTCCTGTTCATTCTGGTTAGGAGTCTTGGACATTGATTCAGATCTGTTTGAGTCTGTACTTCAGGACGGTAAAAGTAGGTCTGCCAGTAAGCTGATCCTAGACCAGTCCTTACTCACAGCATGTGAAATCAAAGTGCTGTGGCATCATCATCCTCCTCACCATCTTCATCAGGCTGGATCTACTGAGCTCTCTCTCTCTGTGTCTCTCTCTGCCTCAACATTACCCAGATGATAGATGAACCGTGTGCTGGGCTGCAGCCTCAACAATCATGTATTTTCCCTGAGAGGAAGAGAGGGTTTTAGAAATATGATAAACATCAGACCCCACAACACGACACTCACATCAACCTACTCACCTCCACACCTACCACTCCACAACTCACTCTCAACTGTAAAAATAAATAAGCATTGCGGGCTTGATACATTAGCTTGTGAAGGAGAGGCCAAAGACCTCCCTTGATGACTTTATTCTTGTAGTGTCTCAATGTGTTTTTTCCTGATCTCAAAGCACTGGGCCCTTTTATGATGGCTGCTAGGAGGATGCACCAGTTCAGATAAACTGTGAGGGGCTTTGATTAACGGTGCTGCTGGCATTCCCCCAGGAACCTGAGGGAGAATAATACTGGTATCTGGAAACCAGGGGCCTCTAGGGGCCCCACAGTCACATACACCACTGGCCAAAGGGAAGATGGAGAGGGAGAGGGAGAGGGAGAGGGAGGAGAGAGATCCATGAGGAGGAGTCAGGGGAGGAGCTGAGTCGATGTAGATCCATGAGGAGGAGTCAGGGGAGGAGCTAAGTTGATGTAGGATCCATGAGGAGGAGTCAGGGGAGGAGCTGAGTCGATGTAGGATCCATGAGGAGGAGTCAGGGGAGGAGCTGAGTCGATGAAGGATCCATGAGGAGGAGTCAGGGAAGGAGCTGAGTTGATGTAGATCCACGAGGAGGAGTCAGGGGAGGAGCTGGTTGACATGGGTACAGAATGTGAAGTAAGGGTGAGGAGGGGTAAGGGAGAGGGGCGGAGGTGTATCTGTAGGGAGATGTTCAAGACATGAGAACAGGCTCAGTGGTGGGACTGTCCCTGGCAGCCCAGTGTCACGTCAGTCCGTGCATCCGATTGGCTGGTTCTACTGCTACATCTCCCTGAAGGGACTACATGTCCAGCCTCTCCACAACTCCACTCACTACTATCCATACTCTGTATTATAGTGACATACAACTTCCTTTTCTACAGTTTATCATAATTAGAGCTAATTAGATAATAAAGGAGTGAAGCGACTGAAGACGTTTTAAAAATCTGAATTCTTTATTTTTACCCAATAACAAATTGTGGTCCCTCCCTGAAATAGACAGGTTAGAGAAACAGATTCCTGTGTTGTTTCTGTAAAGCTCACAACACCTTAATGAGAGGTGGGTGAGCTTGGCTGAGGCAAGGTCCAGACTGTCCTCATAGACTAGACGTAACATAAGAAAATGTAAATCCAAGACACTCAAATTAGTATGACATGTTACATTTGGTATGTTTACATAAAATAGAAGGTTACTTAATGTCAAATATCTACAAGAGTGGTTGGTCAGGGTCGATAGGTAGGCGTATAACTCAAACGGCTATGAACCTTGAGGTTGTGTGTTCGTATCTCATCACGGATAACTTTAGTATTTTACTCAGCCTCTCTCTTACATAACATCGACCTCGCTGACTAGAACCCGGGTTTTCATTTGTCGTCTCCAATACTGGACATCTACGCCTCCTCCACCCAGGCACTGCCCTCTGACTGCTCTAAGACAGGGTGAAGTGTTCCAGTGACCCCTCGGGATACGTGACAAGAATGTGCACTGTGGAGCGACACTTATCCAGATGGCATGAAGTCTTAATTGTGGGCAGCTTGGGTTGTTTCATTCCCCCTTCAAGCTACTCCCCTCCATCACTGAACTAAAAGGAGGGTCGTTGTGCGCCCACTTCCCCTCTCTGTTCCTCAGCTTGAGGGACAGAGAAGGGGACCAGCTCGAAGCAAACCTTTTTTTTGGACAGGAGCCATGGTCTGTCAGGCCACGTTTGGGCTGTTGTACGAGGCGTCAGGGCCTCGGGGAGGGTGCTGGGGCTTTGCCTAGGTGCTTTTGTCCACCTCTGTTGAGGGCTCACCCCCTTTTCACCCCCTCATTGCCCCTTTCTCATGGTCCCTGTTCATTTGTTCTGCCAGACAGGCTGAGAGTGCTGGCCGGCCGACTGAGAGTACTACAGCACTGGGCCAGCTGGTTGATTTTTTTCTGCAGTTTGTTTAAAGTACCCGTGGATGGTTGCCCACGTGTTGTTGTCTCTCCTAGTTCATAAGCGTTTATATGAGACTGGAATTTTCAGAAATGTGATCTACTCATCTGAAGACATTTGAGTGGAAGGAAGTGCCCCGTCAAACACAGCTAATCATGATTTTATTTCTATTTCACAGTTTAGAGATTTATACACTAGAAGAATGAAACATGTTATCAAAACACATTCAACAACAATAAACGAATACGTGACCAATCTTTGTCTCTCACACACACACACACACACACACACGCACACACACACACACACACACACACACACACACACACACACACACACACACACACACACACACACACACACACACACACACACACGCACGCACGCACACACACACACACGCACGCACGCACACACACACACACACACACACACACACGCACGCACGCA
>NC_056458.1:41941442-42101442 GCF_018296145.1 Oncorhynchus tshawytscha | reverse complement strand
GTTTACATTGCAATGTCGACTGTCCTAGGTTTTTTTTTTAAGCGCTAGGAGCATCCATATCCCGCCACATACCCCAGTCAACCTCACATCACTATGTGTCTCCTGTAGAAGTCAACCTCATTTCCCTCATCACCATGTGTCTCCTGTAGGAAAACTACATGAAGCCTTTTCTGTTTTATTACTTCTAATACCCAAGGCCTCTTATTCCTGTCCCTTCCCCCATTAATACTGAGAGAACCAACCCTTAGTACCTCCATATAGAAAAGAGAAAAGAAAAGCAGAAGAAACCACAGACAAACCGAAGAGAAAAAAGACACCCTATGAAGCATGATCATCATCATTATTAAAATCTTCTCTTATTAACCTGAACACGTTTCCCACCACCTTTTGCTGCTGCAACAACAGTAACACATTTCCTCAAGCGAAACCGCTTCTTCTCACTCAGCTGGTTTAACCCCACCGTCTTCTGTAATATCACAGCTGACCTCACAAACTTATCAACATCAAAATAATCTGACAATTTGACAGATTTCCCAAAAGTCTGATCCAGAAACCCATTTACCTCCTCTAGATGGTAAATTGAGTCCTCACCAGCTACTATCATATCAAAAGAGATATCCATATCCTTCTCCTGATCCTCCTCAGCTGAGGCCACAGACAACTGACTCCCCTCTACCACATCCCTTTCAACACTCCCCACTTGCACCCCATCACTCGTACCAGGCATCTCCTCCACTACCTGGGAGACTAGCCCCACCTGAACCTGGGCATCCACTACCTGGGAGACTAGCCCCACCTGAACCTCATTAGTGGGCATCTCCTCCACTACCTGGGAGACTAGCCCCACCTGAACCTCATTACTCGTAGTGGGCATCTCCTCCACTACCTGGGAGACTAGCCCCACCTGAACCTCATTACTCGTAGTGGGCATCTCCTCCACTACCTGGGAGCCTAGCTCCACATGAACCCCCTCCTTTACCCCAGCACTCGTTCTGGGCAACTCCTCACCAGTCTGAGGAACTGGCTCTTCAGATACATCCTTACCTTCTACAACAATATTTTTCTGCTGCATAACATTTCCCTCTAATACAAGTTGCAACTCTGTGCCCTCAACACTGATAACTTGATCCTCAGCAACAGGTGCTTTTGGCTGCTCTACCGCTGTCGGCCCACCTCTCCCTACATCAGTGGGCCCAGGCGTTACGATGACCACCTGCACCCCTCCCTCGGCCTTCTCCCTTTTCGGGCAAGCATGTCGCTTATGACCAACATCCCCACACTCAAAACACTGTTGACTAGCCGTACTAGCATAAAACATATACAGTCTATTGTCATACTTGATTTTAAACGATAACTCTTCAGTTATCTGGTGAGACCAAAAACATAAACACCTGTCGCCGAAATGACATAACCTGTTTCAACGCCGGGTGTTTACAACCCAACGGGACAACCTTAATTGAACTGGCGAACTTCCCAAAGCGCAATAATCGTTACCCTTGTTGACGGAGAAAAAAGTGTAACCTAAATAAACATTCCTTTAAGAAGTACACCATGCTCAACCATCCGATCAACAAGACGCTCTTCTTTAAGAAGTACACCATGCTCAACCATCCGATCAACAAGACACTCTTCTTTAAGAAGTACACCATGCTCAACCATCCGAACAACAAGACACTCTTCTTTAAGAAGTACACCATGCTCAACCATCCGATCAACAAGACACTCTTCTTTAAGAAATACACCATGCTCAACCATCCGAACAACAAGACACTCTTCTTTAAGAAGTACACCATGCTCAACCATCCGAACAACAAGACACTCTTCTTTAAGAAGTACGCCATGCTCAACCATACGATCAACAAGACACTCTTCTTTAAGAAATACCACCACCGCTTTATTCATCCGGGATGCATAAGCAACATTCTCATAGCCTACCTTCTCTCCTACGGCGACCAGAAACTCCTCCACCGTGACAGTAGCTTCACTAACACACCTAAAGCCGTGCCGAAGTGACAGGGACGGCATCTCCATTCAGGCTGCCATCCCCGCCAAAATCAGGGTAACTTCGATACGAAAAACAAAACACTTCATTCTACCACAACAAAAATAATAACCTTAATCAGCACAGAAGAAAACCAAAAAATGCCACCAAGAAAGAGAAAACCGAAAGAAAGTTCTGAATATCTAACTCTACACAACACACGCACTCCTTTGCTAATATAATTCCCAGCATGCACCAAACACTCTCAGCATGCAGAGAGAGAGAGAGAAAGAGAGAGAGCACGGAACAACATATAATCAAATCAAATCAAATTTTATTTGTCACATACACATGGTTAGCAGATGTTAATGCGAGTGTACACAGTTCAACAGTTCAAATATGCTAATATGCTAATCACGAAATATATTTGGTCGGAGTGATTGTTAATTCTATATGTCTTAGTGATACTGAAAGCTTCATGGCTGACCTCATCCTGAAGTCATCCTATTGGTCAAAGCTTTCTGCAGGCCAGTGACCATTTTCAGGCACAGCGTTGAGGCAACGGAAAAATGAAATGAAAGTGAATGGATTCTGATGTTTATTCACACACGTGCTTTGAATGTGTTTTTCCTTCTCCTCAGTGTGTTTGAGGAGGGGCCATCTTTGAATGTGTTTTTTCTTCTCCTCAGTGTGTTTGAGGAGGGGCCATCTTTGAATGTGTTTTTTCTTCTCCTCAGTGTGTTTGAGGAGGGGCCATCAAAGAATGTGTTTTTCCTTCTCCTCAGTGTGTTCAGGTGGGGCTAGTCTCCCAGGTAGTGTGTCCTTCTCCCAAATCCATTCAGCTGATGTTCTGAAAGAGCTGCAAAATCTGGACCCCTACAAATCAGCCGGCTAGACAATCTGGACCCTTTCTTTCTAAAATTATCTGCCAAAATTGTTGCCACCCCTATTACTAGCCTGTTCAACCTCTCTTTCGTGTCGTCTGAGATTCCCAAAGATTGGAAAGCAGCTGCGGTCATCCCCCTCTTCAAAGGGGGGGACACTCTTGACCCAAACTGCTACAGACCTATATCTATCCTACCGTGCCTTTCTAAGGTCTTCGAAAGCCAAATCCACAAACAGATTACCGACCATTTCAAATCTCACCATACCTTCTCTGCTATGCAATCTGGTTTCAGAGCTGGTCATGGGTGCACCTCAGCCACGCTCAAGGTCCTAAACGATATCTTAACCACCATCGATAAGAAACATTACTGTGCAGCCGTATTCATTGATCTGGCCAAGGTTTTCGACTCTGTCAATCACCACATCCTCATCGGCAGACTCGACAGCCTTGGTTTCTCAAATGATTGCCTCGCCTGGTTCACCAACTACTTCTCTGATAGAGTTCAGTGTGTCAAATCGGAGGGTCTGCTGCCCGGACCTCTGGCAGTCTCTATGGGGGTGCCACAGGGTTTAATTCTTGGACCGACTCTCTTCTCTGTATACATCAATGAGGTCGCTCTTGTTGCTGGTGAGTTTCTGATCCACCTCTACGCAGATGACACCATTCTGTATACTTCCGGCCCTTCTTTGGACACTGTGTTAACAACCCTCCAGGCAAGCTTCAATGCCATACAACTCTCCTTCCGTGGCCTCCAATTGCTCTTAAATACAAGTAAAACTAAATGCATGCTCTTCAACCGATCGCTACCTGCACCTACCCGCCTGTCCAACATCACTACTCTGGACGGCTCTGACTTACGTGGACAACTACAAATACTTAGGTGTCTGGTTACACTGTAAACTCTCCTTCCAGACCCATATCAAACATCTCCAATCCAAAGTTAAATCTAGAATTGGCTTCCTATTTCGCAACAAAGCATCCTTCACTCATGCTGCCAAACATACCCTTGTAAAACTGACCATCCTACCAATCCTCGACTTTGGCGATGTCATTTACAAAATAGCCTCCAATACCCTACTCAACAAATTGGATGCAGTCTATCACAGTGCAATCCGTTTTGTCACCAAAGCCCCATATACTACCCACCATTGCGACCTGTACGCTCTCGTTGGCTGGCCCTCGCTTCATACTCGTCGCCAAACCCACTGGCTCCATGTCATCTACAAGACCCTGTATTTAATTTTAATTTATTTATTTATTTTGCTCCTTTGCACCCCATTATTTTTATTTCTACTTTGATCATTCTTCCATTGCAAAACTACCATTCCAGTGTTTTACTTGCTATATTGTATTTACTTTGCCACCATGGCCTTTTTTGCCTTTACCTCCCTTCTCACCTCATTTGCTCACATTGTATATAGACTTGTTTATACTGTATTATTGACTGTATGTTTGTTTTACTCCATGTGTAACTCTGTGTCGTTGTATCTGTCGAACTGCTTTGCTTTATCTTGGCCAGGTCGCAAATGTAAATGAAAACTTGTTCTCAACTTGCCTACCTGGTTAAATAAAGGTAAAATAAAAAAAATAAAAAAAATAAAAAAATGTGTTTTTTCTTCTCCTCAGTGTGTTTGAGGAGGGGCCATCTTTGAATGTGTTTTTTCTTCTCCTCAGTGTGTTTGAGGAGGGGCCATCTTTGAATGTGTTTTTTCTTCTCCTCAGTGTGTTTGAGGAGGGGCCATCTTTGAATGTGTTTTTTCTTCTCCTCAGTGTGTTTGAGGAGGGGCCATCTTTGAATGTGTTTTTTCTTCTCCTCAGTGTGTTTGAGGAGGGGCCATCTTTGAATGTGTTTTTTCTTCTCCTCAGTGTGTTTGAGGAGGGGCCATCTTTGAATGTGTTTTTTCTTCTCCTCAGTGTGTTTGAGGAGGGGCCATCTTTGAATGTGTTTTTTCTTCTCCTCAGTGTGTTTGAGGAGGGGCCATCTTTGAATGTGTTTTTTCTTCTCCTCAGTGTGTTTGAGGAGGGGCCATCTTTGAATGTGTTTTTTCTTCTCCTCAGTGTGTTTGAGGAGGGGCCATCTTTGAGGCAGCCGTTAGCAGCGACATCGCGTTCCCTCCCATGAGACCTGTGGTAAAAACCCAGAGTGCTTTGCAGCACAACACAGAGACTGTGTTGGAGTAAGGAAGATTTGTATTAAATTATGGCAACGAAACAAAGACGGGCTTCAAGTCTACCTCAGTCTATATGTACGACCATGACCGTGGGACAGTGTACATAGAGGTTCAGTCCTGGGTCTAGTTTTTATGAGAGTGTGCCAACTTTATAATTGTATTTGTGGGGTTATAGGTTGGTGTTTGCATTTTTATAATGGTTTTGCTCAGTAAAGTAAGTCAGTGTATTATGTTCAAGACTATATGATTCTGGCCATGAGGAAACAAAATTTTAAAAACGAGAAAGTCAGACAGCTTTGCGATGGATCCGAATGGCAGGCGTACAACGCCAAGTTCAGGTCAAGCTAACATTTTGGTTCGAGCCCCATGGCCTGACCACGCATGACAGCTGTAATTAGTGTTTAAGTGCATCGCCATTAGAGACTCTCTGTATAACTGCATTACTTCCAAATTACTTTTCTACCCTAACAGTTTACCCTGGCTAGTCCCAGGGGCTCCTTCCCACCACATGGTCTTCAACCCTCCCTTCAGGGAGACAGTGGAGACTGGGGCGTCCCATCGGGGTATGATGATGATGATTTTGACCTCACTACACAGACATGACCAATGTTCCCTCCGATTTGCTTTCTGGCATTGAGCAAATTTCAGTTATGCTGAGTGCCAACTTGACCGTTGTGAAAATTCTGTGAAACTTCCAGTGTTTACTGTGAACATTGAGGCTGTACTCACTTTAAGTTACAGTTTTAACAGTGGCCAAGTAGGCTACTGTGGCTATTTGATCATAACGTAGACCTACCAGAGTGGCCTACCAACAAAAACAATGGAGAAAATGCATCACTTAACATTTTAACATGGAAATAGCTGTTCTATCATTCAGACTATATAGTAGCAGCCAATGTGTTGTCTTCAATGTAGGCCTACATTCCATGAGACTTGCAGGGCTTGACATTAACCTGTTTATCCACTTGTTCTTCAGACAAGGTGACAGAAAATGATGTTATTTGATGCAAGAAACTACTTTACAAAAAAAATAATTATCTACCCTCTGCCTATTGGCTACTTAGTTTATTCAAGCCTGTCGTAAAATACAACACTGTTCCATTAAGACAAAAGAAAAGCTCTTTACCTGACTGGCTTTTCAAAGATGTCTAGAAACGTACACGTTTTGTGGTCTTGTAGGAAGCAATCAATCCCCTATTGCTGACTACAAATGATCTATAACTGGGCTAATAACTCTCTAACTCGCAAAGGATAAGAATGTGCTCATGTGGCTACATGCTACTACTCACAACCGCTCATGCTGTAAGCACAGTCCAGTTCTATGAAAATGGGACAGATCCATATATGGCAATGGTCTATTTGCATATAGGCCTAATGCAGCTCTGATTTCATATGCCGCAGCAGTCTGTGTAGAGTGCGGGCTGAGTAGGGTGTGTCAATGCATTCTGCCTACAACAAAATCTCTTGCATAGTTCATTTGGTTTTGGTATGTTGCATTGAAAGTGGCCAATATCGCGTTGATTTGATCACAATTCCCACAGTAAAGGGAAACGTGAATAGTGTTAGCAGAGAAAAACTCTAGAACAGTGGTCACCAACCTTTTGTGAGTCAAGATCACTTTCTGAATCAAAATGCAAGCCGAGAAAATATTTTTAAATTACTTTAAAAACGTAAGCCTATGCAACATTGACCAATTAAAAACAGTGCTGTAGCAATGATGTTTGTGCAGTAAGCTAAAGGCCCAATACATGATCACCGCATATTAGCTTTGATTGAATTGCCCCGAATTGCCCAATGCATTGTTGTTCGGGTCATTTAAAAAATATATATATTTCAAAATTTGAGGTAGGCTATATGATCACACTGGTAATAGATCCTTTGTCGTATTACTTGTGAAGCACAACATCCCTCCGCTCTCCCTTTCCTCCACTGACACTGACCAAATAGGGACACCGTCCTCCAGCCGATTGCAAAACTCGAGTCGCACTGCATATGTTGTTACTCCTATGAGAAAAGTGAAATATTCCTCAATGGTAAAAAAAACAAAAACAAGCCGCTAATAATAACAACAACGCAAGCCTATAGATACACTTTCCATACTCATTCATTACTGCTGCAGTGGTTGTTGTAGCGCTGAGTGGAAATAGGAAGAATGTGCATTTTATTGCTTATAAAAGTGTTAAATACAAAGTGTTGACAGTGCTGAGAAAGAACTTAAACATGAAATCATAAAAACAGCAGCTCTTTGCTCTCTTTGCTCTATTCGTTGACAGTCTCTCTCTCTCTAGTGGTTAGAGTGTTGGACTAGTAACCGGAAGGTTGCAAGTTCAAAACCCCGAGCTGACAAGGTACAAATCTGTCGTTCTGCCCCTGAACAGGCAGTTAACCCACTGTTCCTAGGCCGTCATTGAAAATAAGGATTTGTTCTTAACTGACTTGCCTAGTTAAATAAAGGTAAAATTAAATAGTCATGGTTTTAAACTTTTTGAATTCAACTTTGCTATTGCTTTCTTTTATGCCAGCTACATTACTTAAAATGCGCTAATCTGAGCCAGCCATTGGCCAGCGGTAAACCTATAGTGCACTTGATTTGCTCTCTGGGCCCGCCGGGAAGGCAGAGTTTGTACCTTCAGACACATGAAATGGTTCAAAATGGCAACAGTTCACCTACCCAGCGCCCAGGGCAGCTTAAATCGGGTGCACCTACCACCAACAGCCCGAGACAAAAAAAACATATTTTTTATAATGTTTAAAGGGAACATTGGACACCTGTCTGTATTTTCAGAGGCAGTAAGGAACTTGACCAAAGGGCTAGAGGCAGTGGGACATCCATTAATGACAGGAATGGGGGGTTCTGGGAATCACAGTGCAGAGAGAGAAAATATCATCAGAATATGACACACCAGAACTGACCAGATGCTGGAGATGTTTTTTTTGTTTGTTTTTTTATCTCTTGGACATGTTGTGGAGGTGATGACATGGGCAGAGTTACCCAGGGAAGGGCCTGTTACTGTAAAATATATATCTCCCTTAGCAACCATTAGGGAAGTACATTAAAAGGGGCCAGGATCCTTTGATATGGATACGGTCTGTCTGTTTACATCTAGGTATTAATGGCCTAGTTAGCAGGAATGCTTCTCTGCTTGGGATTTGCTATCGTCGCAGTCGTTTAAAAGTTAAATCTGTTAGGCCTGTTATTTTTGAGCCACTCGTAATGATCTTTCTTGAAGAACGGGCAGTGGGACTCTGAGTCATATGATTATACATAGCATGTGAGAAACATCATAATATGCCATTGTGTTCAACGACTTTATCAATGTGCTGTGTGTAGGAAGAAATTGTAATAGAAACGTGAGAGCACAACCCTACACAATACTACCAGTCTCCAACGATTGGATTCATGTCCTCTACTTTTCCTCCATGGAAGAGGAAACCAACCGTTAAGTAGTGATTTTCCCTTTTAATGTCGACTAGAAAGTTTTACTGAGAAATAACAGAATTGAGGATCTATCATTGAGAAAAAGGGAGGCATTGATCCAGGGGTGTAATAGGGCTGTAAATTGAACTCTTAAGAATCTTGTTTTCACAGGAAGTGTTTGGTGGGATGTTATAAAATGAGCTCTTTAGGCCTGTCACCACACCGTAGCTCAGGCCTCTCGCTCTGACAAAAGCCTTCTGTTTGGAAGCGCTGCACCGGCGTCCGCCCGGCTACAATTACTAAACCAGCTTGTTATCCTCCTCTTCCCTCTCTCTACCTACACAGATCAGAGGGGAGGGGAGAGAGAGAGGGAAGGAGAGAGGGGAGGGGAGAGAGGGGAGAGGGAGGGAGAGAGGTGAGGGGGAGAGGGGGAGGGAGGGAGGGAGGGAGGGAGGGAGGGAGGGAGGGAGGGAGGGAGGGAGGGAGGGAGGGAGGGAGGGAGGGAGGGAGGGCAGTATTTGACGCTGCTGAGGCCTGTTGCTGTGGACACTACAGAATGTAATGTGTGTATGATTCTATCTTTTCCAGCAATATCTTGGACCTTATATACAAAGGTACAGTATGAGTATCCAGAGCTGGAGCTGGAGATGGGACTGGAGAAGGGGCTGGAGCTGGAGATGGGGCTGGAAATGGGGCTGGAAATGGGGCTGGAGACGGGGCTGGAGATGTGGCTGGAGGTGGGGCTGGAGACTGGGCTGGATATGAGGATAGAAACGATGCTGGAGATGGGGCTGGAGGTGGGGCTGGAGATGGGGATGGAAGCGGGGCTGGAGATGGGGCTGGAGATGGGGCTGGAGTAGGAGATTGGTGACGGGGCTAGAGACGGGGCTGGAGTTGGGGCTGGGGATGGAGCTGGAGATGGGGCTGGAAATGGGGCTGGAGATGGGGCTGGAGACTGGGCTGGATATGTGGTTAGAAACGGGGCTGGAGAAAGGGCTGGAATGGGAGATGGGGTTGGAGATGGAGCTGGAGATGGGGATGGAAGCGGGGCTGGAGATAGGGCTGGAGACAGGGCTGGAGTGGGAGATGGGGTTGTAGATGGGGATAGGGTTGGAGATGGGGCTGGAGATGGGTGGAAGCTATGGCTGGGCTGCAGCTGGGCCTGAAGCCAGAGGAATGAACATCAACATGTAGTGTTGACACAGTGGATCAGAACCGCAGCACTGCACCCTGCAGGGAGTGGCTCTGTTTGTTCTGGCCGGTCCCTGTAGCACAGCTGAGGCTGATAAGAGGACGGAGAGAGACAGAGGATGAGGAGGGGGGAGACAGGGCCGGTGGATGGATGTCTGGATGGATGTCTGGACCAGCCGTCAGTGTCGGCGAGGCTCAGTCACCACTTGCTCATAGTTTGTCTTTAGCGGGGTGACATGTAGCTCGACGATCCCAAAACAAAGTTTTACAAATCCCTGCCGTCCCGCCCCTCCGTGGCCGGCCGGGGGCGTGACAGGCGTTAAAGACAAGCGGGAGCTGCTAAGTAACAGGCTGACAGGTGAACGGAATGTGATGACGCCGGAAAATTTGGTAAAGCCATGCATCTGTTGTTGTTGGTCTTCAGAGCTGAGTGGCAACTGCTGTGGTGAAAATTGGACGTTTCAATTAGGCCAATAAATAGAGCTATTAAAGTAAACCTGCCCTCCCCCGCCCCCCCACCCCCCACCCTCTCTCTCTCTTTCAAAGTCCACAGCCGGACCATCTAATTAGAGTGATAACAAAGAGGTGCTGTGAGATCCAGCGGTTGCATGGGGGGACGGGGACGGGAGAAGCATGCCTCTGTCTGGGGAGTAGTGTCAGTCAGGTCAGCCATGTTTAACATCAGACCTTGTGTGAGTATTTAGAGCTGTGTGTACCCCGAGGTTAGGCAACAAAATACTGAGCTGATCATAAAGTCAGAGGGTTGCTGTGACACTGTGACTCAACTCTAGGGAAATGCCAGTAGTGGACTGAATGAAAATTGGATCACTGTTGTAAGTATGTCATTGTCATAACAGGGACTGTGGGAGATATCATTATCATATCTCCATTTCATACCTGGCCACTCTGAGTATAGCCTTTCCTCATTTCCTGATTATACGGAGATGGAGTTCGGCAATCTGGGTTCCTGAATCGGAAACGCTCACTGATGGGTGTTTCACATGTGTTTATTTTAGTTTAGATCTAACTGGGTGTTAGACGTATCCTGTCAAAGGTGTGCAAAGCAATTAGCGTTTCGCACAATCAATTTTCACTTCTGCACACCAACTCCCTCATCAAATAAAATGGAAGATGTTTGAAGGTGGAAATCAACGCCTAAGATTGTCAAGAGTTTTTTTAAGAACGCCCATGGGTCCAATTTTCTGGCTTTTTTGGGGGAATTTAAATGTCCTTTCACAGATCTCAAAATGTGGCTTGACGACTATTGTTGAAAGTGCATTTGGGAAGTTGGGGGATGGCTATTATTTCACATATGTGTTAAAGGCCCAGTGCAGTCAAAAAAAGGATTTAAAATATTTTATATATATTTCCACAGCATGAGGTTGGAATAATACTGTTACATTTTTACAATTATTAAAACACCCTTTATGTGTAAGAGCTGTTTGAAAAGACTGCCAGAAATGTCAGCCTGTTTTGGTGGGATGGAGTTTTGGCCTACCTGGTGACATCACCAGGCGGTAAATAGTTAATAGGCAAATAAGAAAAAGAGTTCCAAGCCTCTCTGCCAATAAACAGCTTGTTATCAGTTTTCCCCTCCCCACATAGACCACTCCCAGACAGTCCTATCCTTGCTTGAGAAATTGCAATTTGCTAAGAAGCTATTTTTGTTTCATGTTGACCATTTTAATTAAAAACTATCACAGCAAGGTACTTAATTGTTACCCAGAAATGATTTTATAATAGGATTAAAACAACTGCATTGCACATTTAAAGCCTTAAAACTAAAACATGGACTTTCTCTCTCCTTAGTTATTGGATTGAATTGAATTTATTTGGATAACAAACATATACAACAAAATGTACAATGTGGACCATTGCACATTTTCTAACCTTAAAAATTGGACAGCATACGTATCTTTCAGATCAATACACCTGACCAGCAGTAGGGGCCACAAGGGGGCAGTGAAGTGTATTTTCTTAGTCAGACAACCATGTCCAAATTAAAACCCTTGCCTGCTTTTTAAAGCAATTTCTACTTTTTCTTTGCTTAATCTTTAAAAGGAGGCTATTCCATAGACAAATGCCTGTAAAGAAAAACGTGCTCCTCGCAGTACTGTTTACTCTTGGGATTTTACAACAAATAACACTTGCTCTGGCATTGTAACTGTGCTGGTCATAGACCATATCAATGTGGTGTAACTGTGCTGGTTATAGACCATATCAATGTGGTGTAACTGTGCTGGTTATAGACCATATCAATGTGGTGTAACTGTGCTGGTTATAGACCATATCAATGTGGTGTAACTGTGCTGGTCATAGACCATATCAATGTGGTGTAACTGTGCTGGTTATAGACCATATCAATGTGGTGTAACTGTGCTGGTTATAGACCATATCAATGTGGTGTAACTGTGCTGGTTATAGACCATATCAATGTGGTGTAACTGTGCTGGTTATAGACCATATCAATGTGGTGTAACTGTGCTGGTTATAGACCATATCAATGTGGTGTAACTGTGCTGGTTATAGACCATATCAATGTGGTGTAACTGTGCTGGTTATAGACCATATCAATGTGGTGTAACTGTGCTGGTTATAGACCATATCAATGTGGTGTAACTGTGCTGGTTATAGACCATATCAATGTGGTGTAACTGTGCTGGTTATAGACCATATCAATGTGGTGTAACTGTGCTGGTTATAGTAACTGTGCTGGTTATAGACCATATCAATGTGGTGTAACTGTGCTGGTTATAGACCATATCAATGTGGTGTAACTGTGCTGGTTATAGACCATATCAATGTGGTGTAACTGTGCTGGTTATAGACCATATCAATGTGGTGTAACTGTGCTGGTTATAGACCATATCAATGTGGTGTAACTGTGCTGGTTATAGACCATATCAATGTGGTGTAACTGTGCTGGTTATAGACCATATCAATGTGGTGTAACTGTGCTGGTTATAGACCATATCAATGTGGTGTAACTGTGCTGGTTATAGACCATATCAATGTGTTTTTTTTCCATATAAACTGGGGCACGACCATTTAAGATGATAGAGTTTAAGTTGGTCCACTCAAGCTTACCCCCGGAACTCCTGTACCCCTATGTGGGTCCTAGGGGGGACATTCATCATGTACGTGGTAACATTATTTTTCATGACCTGCATTCTCTTGTTCAGCTTTTTTGAATGTCCAATATACCAAGCAGAGCAGGCATAATCAAAATGACACTGAATCAAGGTTGACACGAGCAGTTTCTTAACTTTGATGTTAAATATCTAGTGTTACGATATAAAAACGTAAGTTTGTTCGCCATTTTAGAAAGAATTTTAGCAGCAATCAGGTCTCCAGAAAGGGATCTTGGGACACACCAAGATAAGTTACACTTGTCTTAGATTTAATCTTCTTGCCTGCACGGTTGACCCTTATCTTGTTAGCTCTAAACAATCTACGTTTTGTTCCAAACTAAATTGATTTAGTTTTTCCCAATTGTAGCGACAATTTTTTGTCAGTCAACCAATTCTCTAACAGAATGTAGTTCCTTACTCAGGTTCCCCTCAATCTAAGTCGTATCCTTCCCCTGGTACCAGTATGGCTGAGTCATCTGCATGAAGCAGGAGTTTGCACTTTACTGTAACTGGCATATGACATATCATTGAAGTACATAAAAAATAAGAGAGGCCCTAAAACTGATCCCTGTGGAACTCCACAGGACATTTCTTTGACCTCTGACAGAACATCACAATGGTATACTTGTGTTCTGTTGGTCAGATAAGACCTAAACCAATTCACTGCTACGTCCTTTAGACCCATGAATTTCAGTTTCATCCGGAGAATGTCATGATCAACAGTGTCAAAGGCTTTCTGCAAGTCTAACATGATCATAATTGTATATTTTCCCTTTTCACTTCATGCTTGATATGGTCAAAACGGTGGCAAGTATCAGTGGAATGAGCTGTTCTAAAGCCAGATCAGAGTTCATAAAGAGGTTTGTGCTCGAGAAGGTATCCCTCAAATTGATTTATAAGGAAATCTCTTACAACTTCAGATAAGGTGTTGAGCATCGACACAGGCCTGTAGGTTCCTTCATCTGTTTAACTGTTCTTCTTGTGGAGAGGAACCAGCCTGGCTGTTTTGAGATCATCGGGTAATGTAGCATTACTAATAGAAAGGTTTATAATATGAGTTATCATTTTAGCAGTGACACAGGCACTCTCCTTTATCTTGCAGGAAGGTTATCCAACCGAGTTGCTTTATTTTTGATCATTTAAGCATAGTAGATTGGAAGCACTGTCCTCTGTTACTCTGCACAGCTAAAACAAGTCCTTTGTGATACCTTTGTTATGGTAAAAGATGCTAATGGAAGGACTGGCCATAGTTTCCAGAGCCAGTGGGAAATCACTTTTCCTTATGAGGTCTAAGATCTCCATCCATGTCCCTGACCGTTGTTTGATAATTAATTGTTTCATTGGAGTCAGAGAGTCGAGTGCGGACAGAAACATCTCTTTAAAAAGATACCCAGCCCCATTCCTTTGAAACTTTACAGCTTTATTACATGACAAGGGTTTGGATATCAGAAACATTTGATGTGAACAAATAATTCACAGATGTCGCAAGCCACCGCTTTTGAATTCTTCCTTACGGTCTTATCGCAATTTGAGCATAGTTGTTTGGCTTATTTTGTGATGTTTGGGCCAGGACAGGAGTGCACATTGCCACAGAGTAGCAGGCTGAAGGTAAGCAAGCAGCTTGTTGGGGTTAGCACCGTTTTTCCTGTGTACCTTCCCCGAGCGGCTCAGCTGTTCCCGGAGGAATGGTGATATCAGGGGCCGGTAAAGATGTTCATGGCTGAAGTTCACATTATGAAAGGGGAGATTTCCATCCCATGCACCATCCACGTCTCTCGGTGTAGGTGGAAAGGGAGTTTTGGGATAATCTCCATGTAAATCAGAAATACCAAAGCAAAGCTTCTTTCTAAAGACATATTTGGATGATTGGTCGCAGAACGTTGATTGAAGGACCTTATTATTAGTGCCTGCAGCGGACAACTAGTTGAGTTGTGCAGACCTGTTGTAGTAATCAGTGTAATAGTAACAGAGAGAATAATAGGGACAGGGAGACCGAAAGGGAGTGTATTTCTTAGGTCCAGGCATTACAATGCCCCTCAGTGTTAGAGGTAGGGGGATCCTCTGGCTGCTTGTGTAATGTAGCGGGTAGACCACCCTTAATGAGTTGCAGGTTGTACTAAATCAGAACAGTTGTGTGTAATTGATGTAATGTTATCTGGGTTTCCATGTCAGCTCCTAGGGCACCACGTCCTTATCTCCACTAGTTTCCATTCTCTCCCGCTCTTCATTTTAAGGAGCCTTGTAATGAGAGAACACTTACATTCATCACAACCTTTCCCCTGCTCCCTCTAACTTCCTCAAATTACCCAATCACACTGTATCTACATGCTCCAGGGTGTGTGTGTGTGTGTGTGTGTGTGTGTGTGTGTGTGTGTGTGTGTGTGTGTGTGTGTGTGTGTGTGTGTGTGTGTGTGTGTGTGTGTGTGTGTGTGTGTGTGTGTGTGTGGCTTAACATTAGTAGAACAAGGGGAAACATGACTTAACATTAGTAGAACAAGGTGGAACATGACTTAACATTAGTAGAACAAGGTGGAACATGACTTAACATTAGTAGAACAAGGAGAAACATGACTTAACATTAGTAGAACAAGGAGAAACATGACTTAACATTAGTAGAACAAGGGGAAATGTGGCGTAACATTATTATCCCAGGATTATCCCAGTTAAAACATTATATCCCAGTTAAAACATTATATCCCAGGATTATCCCAGTTAAAACATTATATCCCAGGATTATCCCAGTTAAAACATTATATCACAGGATTATCCCAGTTAAAACATTATATCCCAGTTAAAACCTTATATCCCAGGATTATCCCAGTTAAAACATTATTATCCCAGTTAAAACATTATTATATCCAGGATTATCCCAGTTAAAACATTATATCCCAGTTAAAACATTATATCCCAGGATTATCCTGTTAAAACATTATTATTCCAGTCAAGGCTGCAGCAGTAGTGCTGTAGCCTTGACCTTGTCTCCATGTCCCTTAATACATGCGAGGACCAACAGGCCAGTGGCTGTTCATTATTTCCACTGTCTGTCCCGCTTTGGACACCAAGGCACATGTCTGTGCCCAATTTTGTAACCCATACCCTTGAATGTTAGTAATGGAAGACGACTGGGCGAACCTATGACTACACTAGCCTTCAGAGGGTCTGGTGGTGTCAGGGCTGGGCTTGGCCTGGCTCCA
Source organism: Oncorhynchus tshawytscha (assembly GCF_018296145.1). Taxonomy (NCBI): domain Eukaryota; kingdom Metazoa; phylum Chordata; class Actinopteri; order Salmoniformes; family Salmonidae; genus Oncorhynchus; species Oncorhynchus tshawytscha. Next base: position 42,085,470 of record NC_056458.1, on the reverse strand, counting down.
GCCCCCCTGTTTCCTGTGTTCCTGCCCCCCCCTCTCATTCCAGCCCCCTGCTCCCTGGTTCTCTGGCCCCTCTCTCTGTCTGCAGGCCACCCAGGTCTGGGGCCTTGATTGAGGGGCCACTGAGTGAGGATGCGCAGCAGCTGCAAACGGCTATTTTTAAGGAGCGGATGCCTTTCTTCTCCCCCTCTGAGAGCCCTGCTCTCCCTCGCCATTCAACCTCCACACAAGGAAGACAGGTTCGGCTGAGAGGCAGCGCACCCCACGGTGCACTAATTGATAAGGAGGAGAGGATGACAGGGGGAGGTGGAGAGAGAGATGTTCAAACACACATGGTTGCTTACACTCCAGTATCGACTATCATCATGTGATGTTGTGAATGGGAAAGGGGAGTTTTCAGGTTAAGAACAAACATACAGTAAAACCAGTGGAGACTGGTGGGAGGAGCTATAGGAGGACCGGCTCATTGTAATGGCTGGAATGGAATTAATGGAGCAGTGTCAAACATGTGGTTTCCCTTCCTTCTATAGCTTCTCCCACCAGCCTCCACTGGTTTGTACTGTGTGTATGGATAGATGGATGCTACTGTGTGTATGGATAGATGGATGCTACTGTGTATATGGATGGATGGATCGATGCTACTGTGTGTATGGATGGATGGATGGATGCTACTGTGTGTATGGATGGATGGATGGATGCTACTGTGTGTATGGATGGATGGATGGATGCTACTGTGTGTATGGATGGATGGATTGATGCTACTGTGTGTATGGATGGATGGATCGATGCTACTGTGTATGGATGGATGCTACTGTGTGTATGGATGGATGGATCGATGCTACTGTGTGTATGGATGGATGGATGCTACTGTGTGTATGGATGGATGGATGGATGCTACTGTGTGTATGGATGGATGGATTGATGCTACTGTGTGTATGGATGGATGGATTGATGCTACTGTGTGGATGGATGGATGGATGCTACTGTGTATGGATGGATGCTACTGTGTGTATGGATGGATGGACCGATGCTACTGTGTGTATGGATGGATGGATGGATGCTACTGTGTATATGGATGGATGGATCGATGCTACTGTGTATATATGTAACAGTATAACTTTAGACCGTCCCCTCGCCCATTCCCGGGCGTGAACCCTCTGCTCACACCAACAACAGTCACCCACGAAGCATCGTTACCCATCGCTCCACAAAAGCCACGGCCCTTGCAGAGCAAGGGGAACCACTACTTCAAGGCCTCAGAGCAAGTGACGTCACCGATTGAAACACTATTTAGCGTGCACCACCGCTAACTAAGCTAGCCGTTTCACATCCGTTACATATAGATGGATGAATGGATGGATGGATGCTACTGTGTGTATGGATGGATGGCTGTGTACGATACATTTAAAATGCGTAGATTTTGGCAACGTATTCTGTAAAGTTCCTAAAAACAAAACTTGGCCAGCATGCCTCTCGTATGGTGGTGTATAATTAGCATTACTGCTCATTGCATCAGTCTTTTTCTAAAAACCGACACTATCTCATGAGGTCCCTAAATAATATATCCTCTTAAAATGAGGAACCCTTCTGTCGAACTGCACCCCTCTCCTCCTACAAAACGCAGGGCTCCTCTCTCTATCAGGGCTCCTCCCTCTATCAGCCACGGCTGTCCTGCAAAACGCAGAGCTCCTCCCTCTATCAGCCACGGCTGTCCTACAAAACGCAGAGCTCCTTCCTCTATCAGCCACGGCTGTCCTACAAAACGCATGGCTCCCAGCTCTATCAGCCACGACTGTCCAACAAAACGCAGAGCTCCTCCCTCTATTAGCCACGGCTGTCCAACAAAACGCAGGGCTCCTCTCTCCCCTCTCCACAGTAATGGCCCATGGCACCTCACACACTCATTAAGCCCTGGCTGCCTCAGCAGACAGGCATTTTGCCACATTGCTGTAGGGGACAGCGGGCGCATGCCTTCAGGGCATGAATCCTAATGAAGAAAGAGAGAGAGAGAGAGAGAGATAAAAACAGAGAGAGAGAGAGAGAGAGATAAAAACAGAGAGAGAGAGAGAGAGAGAGAAACAGAGAGAGAGAGAGAGAGAAAGAGAGCAAGGCCACTATTATCTGAAGTCAAATTCATGCTAGAGATTAGAAGCATCTACACTCTTAGGGAATGAATATTATTTCTAACATGGGTTACATGGAGAAAATCAGATCTTTCTGAAATGAAAATAGATGGCCCTCCATTCAGCAAAATACATATTTATCTAAACCCTCCCTGAACGCTTGAAAAAACAACAACATGTGACCCTCTCCTACGCTTTAAAAAAAATAGGTGCTATCTAGAACCTAAAAAGGTTGTTTCCCCAGGGGGATCTACATGGAACCCAAAATAGTTCTGCCTGGAACCAAAAAGGGTTCTACCTGGAACCAAAAAGTGCTTGCCTATGGGGACAGCCAAAGAACCCTTTTGGAACCCTTTTTGTTTTGTATACCCAAAGTAATAATTAAAACATGAAGTGGATAGCAGAGAACATGTCTACCGTTTACTCTCACACTTAGGACTGACCAGAGCCTTAGATACGCAGTTTAGAAACTGTTCTTCATCTTGTAAGCATTACATGGCAACATGAGAATATTGATAACGCAGAGGGCTGCAGGACAGAAGGTTGTGGGTTTGCAGACCAATGTTAACAAAAGTAGAGGTGGAAAGACAAGAGTAGAGTGGAAAGACAAGAGTAGGGTGGAAAGACAAGAGTAGGATGGAAAGACAAGAGTAGGGTGGAAAGACAAGAGTAGGGTGGAAAGACAAGAGTAGGGTGGAAAGACAAGAGTAGGATGAAAAGACAAGAGTAGGGTGGAAAGACAAGAGTAGGGTGGAAAGACAAGAGTAGGGGTGGAAAGACAAGAGTAGGGTGGAAAGACAAGAGTAGGGGTGGAAAGACAAGAGTAGGGGTGGAAAGACAAGAGTAGGGTGGAAAGACAAGAGTAGGGGTGGAAAGACAAGAGTAGGGTGGAAAGACAAGAGTAGGGGTGGAAAGACAAGAGTAGGGGTGGAAAGACAAGAGTAGGGTGGAAAGACAAGAGTAGGGGTGGAAAGACAAGAGTAGGGGTGGAAAGACAAAGAGTAGGTTGGAAAGACAAGGGTAGAGGTGGAAAGACAAAGTAGGGTGGAAAGACAAGAGTAGGGTGGAAAGACAAGAGTAGGGTGGAAAGACAAGAGTAGGGTGAAATGACAAGAGTAGGGTGAAAAGACAAGGGTAGAGGTGGAAAGACAAGAGTAGGGTGGAAAGACAAGAGTAGGGTGGAAAGACAAGAGTAGGGTTGAATGACAAGAGTAGGGTGGAATGATCTCCTTTATATCATTGTATGTGCAGGTCCGAGAAAAAATAGCCTTTTATAAAAAATGTAAGCAATTCTACGTTCCAGGGAGAACCCTTTTTGGTTTCATGTATAACCCTCTGTGGAAAAGGGTTCTACATTGAACCAAAAAGGGTTCAACCTGGAACCAAAAAGGGTTCTTCAAAGGGTTCTCTTATGGGGACAACCAAAGAACCCCTTTAGGTTCTAGAGAGCACCTTTTTTCTAAAAGTGTACAGTGCCACCTGAGCCCTCCTTATCTGTGTGGAATTGCACATTATGTGTTTGGAACTGTTTTATACATTTGGTGAACTTGGGATATTTTACAATGGCCCACTTTTAAGACAAAGTTGAAAAGGTGGGTTCGAGAACAATCATTCGAAGATGTAATCTGACCGGGAAAAACTCTGGAGCATATATAACTAAGGTCTATAACTAGGGTCTATAACTAGGGTCTAGAACTAGGGTCTGGAACTAGGGTCTATAACTAGGTTCTATAACTAGGGCCTATAACTAGGGCCTATAACTAGCGCCCATAACTATGATATATAACTAGGGCATATAACTAGGGTCTATAACTAGGGTCTATAACTAGGGCCTATAACTAGGGCCTATACCTAGGGTCTATAACTAGGATATATAACTAGGGTCTATAACTAGGGTCATTAACTAGGGTCTATACCTAGGGTCTATAATGAGGGCATATAACTAGGGCCTATACCTAGGGTCTATAACTAGGGTCTATACCTAGGGTCTATACCTAGGGTCTTTAACGAGGGCATATAACTAGGGCCTATACCTAGAGTCTATAACTAGGGTCTATAACTAGGGTCTATAACTAGGGCGTATAACTAGGGTGTGTAACTAGGGTCTATAACTAGGGTCTATAACTAGGGTCTATAACTAGGGCATATAACTAGGGTGTGTAACTAGGGTCTATAACTAGGGTCTATACCTAGGGTCTATAACTAGGGTCTATAACTAGGGTCTATAACTAGGGTCTATAACTAGGGTGTATAACTAGGGTCTATAACTAGGGCATATAACTAGGGTCTATAACTAGGGTCTATAACTAGGGCCTATAACTAGGGCCTATACCTAGGGTCTATAACTAGGATATATAACTAGGGTCTATAACTAGGGTCTAGAACTAGGTTCTATTCCTAGGGTCTATAACGAGGGCATATAACTAGGGCCTATACCTAGGGTCTATAACTAGGGTCTATACCTAGGGTCTATAACGAGGGTCTATAACTAGGGTCTATACCTAGGGTCTATACCTAGGGTCTATAACTAGGGTCTATACCTAGGGTCTATAACTAGGGTCTATAACTAGGGTGTATAACTAGGGTCTATAACTAGGGTCTATAACTAGGGTCTATAACTAGGGTCTATACTAGGGTCTATACCTAGGGTCTATAACTAGGGTCTATAACCTAGGGTCTATAACTAGGGTCTATAACTAGGGTCTATAACTAGGGTCTATAACTAGGGTCTATAACTAGGGTCTATAACTAGGGTCTATAACTAGGGTCTATAACTAGGGTCTATACCTAGGGTCTATAACTAGGGTCTATAAAGGTATAACTAGGGTCTATAACTAGGGTCTATAACTAGGGTCTATAACTAGGGTATGTAACTATAACTAGGGTCTATAATAACTAGGGTCTATAACTAGGGGTAACTATAACTAGGGTCTATAACTAGGGTCTATAACTAGGGTCTATAACTAGGGTCTATAACTAGGGTCTATAACTAGGCATGTAACTAGGTGTATAACTAGGGTCTATAACTAGGCGTCTATAACTAGGGTCTATAACTAGGGTGTATAACTAGGGTCTATAACTAGGGTCTATAACTAGGGTCTATAACTAGGGTGTATAACTAGGGTCTATAACTAGGGTCTATAACTAGGGTCTATAACTAGGGTCTATAACTAGGGTCTATAACTAGGGTCTATAACTAGGGTCTATAACTAGGGTCTATAACTAGGGTCTATAACTAGGGTGTATAACTAGGGTCTATAACTAGGGTCTATAACTAGGGCATATAACTAGGGTCTATAACTAGGGTCTATAACTAGGGTCTATAACTAGGGTCTATAACTAGGGTCTATAACTAGGTTAACTATAACTAGGGTCTATAACTAGGGTCTATAACTAGGTCTATAACTAGGTCTAATCTAGGGTGTATAACTAGGGTCTATAACTAGGGTCTATAACTAGGGTCTATAACTAGGGTGTATAACTAGGGTCTATAACTAGGGTCTATAACTAGGGTGTATAACTAGGGTCTATAACTAGGGCATAACTAGGGTGTATAACTAGGGTCTATAACTAGGGTCTATAACTAGGGCATATAACTAGGGTCTATAACTAGGTTCTATACCTAGGGTCTATAACGAGGGCATATAACTAGGGCCTATACCTAGGGTCTATAACTAGGGTCTATACCTAGGGTCTATAACTAGCGCCCAGTGTTTTTCCTGTTTAGGTCACGTTGTCAGGAAAACACTCCTGGCCATACATACTTATAGCACATCAATAGCTCGTTTCCTGTTTGGGTTGTTTCCATTTTCAGAATTCAACAGAAATGAGAGTCGGCAGTCAAGGCTCTGGAATCCCAAAAATGCCACCACAGACCAGAAAATGCTGTTGATGCATATTAAGTAAGTTTATTTGGGAAAACAAATTGTGAAAAAATTGGATTCTTAACAGTCATTAAACTTGCATGATGGCCTAATGCAAGAAAGAGGAATAAAATATTTCCCCCATCCTGTGAGGCAGAAGATGTGACACGCCACATGCCTCTAAGACAAGTGATCTCAAGTGATATGAAGAGGGTGAAATTGAGCTCAAGCCGTTTAAGCTTTTCTCCAAATTTTCTCCAAATTGTGGCTTGTTTTTTGACATCACATAATGATACATTATAATACATTTTTTACGCAAATTGTAAAATCTTTATATTTTTTTCAGGACAGTAATAAGAATTCTTATCAACATGTTGCTCCAGATACACAAAGATTGAGACATTCATGAGGTAATGTGGGCCTCAGGTTGCCTAGTGGTTAGAGCGTTATGCCAGTAACTGAAAGGTTGGTGGATCGAATCCCTGAGCTGACAATGTAAGAATCTGTCGTTCTGCCCCTGAACAGGGAAGTTAACCCACTGTAGGCCGTCATTATAAATAAGAATTTGTTCTTAACTGACTTGCCTAGTTAAATAAATAAAATGTATTTTTACAACAGATAAAAACCCTGGCTGACTTGCTGACTGGCACAAACAGAGTTCCAAACAAAGCAGGCTTTTGCTCCACAGTCGTATCCTTGGTGATGAGTGCCACGGCGACAACCTCGCCTTTCATCTCAGCAGCAAGTTGAGAGCTCCAATCAATCTGGGCAGACACCACGCCACATCAGCGTTCTGCTACATCTGCTGTGCCTAAGGCTCTGCCTGGGTCAACTCTTTGGTCCAACACAGCACAGCACAGCACTGAAACTACAACCCAACACAGTACAGCACTGAAACTACAACCCAACACAGTACAGCACTGAAACTACAACCCAACACAGCACAGCACTGAAACTACAACCCAACACAGCACAGCACTGAAACTACAACCCAACACAGTACAGAGCACATTCAGAGACAGCAAACCATGCAGTAGACCTATAGCTGATTAATAGAAAGAGTAACATAAACCTGTGGATAAATATCTCTGAATCTATTCTGGTCCTAAAATGCACATAGAGCTTTGTAAAAATACTTTGAATAGATCAAACTTCAACAATATACACAATATATATATACACAATATGATATATCCACATGTACTGAAGTAAAAGGGAAAGGTAGGTAAACAACATGATACAGCCCCACGTTGTGTTTAACTGAGAGATGTAGTGTGATAACACATTCTCTGTGTTATCTGGCAGATGACAAACACAAATAGATTCAAAACACATCATCCATTTGAACAAGTGACAGGTTTCTCACATTGTCATTAGAGTGCATTGTGGAAGCAGCTCATTGCTGTCAGTTTACAGGTTTTCATCAGTACATCACACAGTCCTTCCGCACAGCGAAAGTCCTCTCTGTTGAGATTACCCCTGCCTTAACCACGAATACAAATATATGTTCATGCGGAATAACATTAGCATCAAGCCTAGCCTATTCTCTAGGGGACAAGCAGACTACCTAAGCCTAAGTACTGTTCAAGCCATTTGGACCTCTGTAGGCTACATTGTATAGAATTGAATGCATTTAGTTGATGTGTTGGATTTGTCTTTAACTGCACAATAACATCCTGTAAAAAAAAGAAGAAGAAGACAGAAACACCTGGTGATTCATTTGTGGATTAGTGTTAAGTTCAAATGGGATGTGCTGTCACAAAAGAACATCAGAACCTCAGAAAGAACATCAGAACCTCATATAACTAGTGTTGTTTGTAATGATGTCTTCTGGCTGATCTGAACAAGCTTCAGTCCAAATGGACTCTATGCACATATAACAACTGTTAAAAAAAAAATGTAATAAACATTTAAACCGTCTAGCTGGAGCTGGTCTGAGCGGTCGGTTGTGAATGTACTTAGTACTTATTACTATATTACGATTCTGACTCACTATAGGCTATCCGGACAGATGTGTCCACATCCAGAGGTTTATTGGCTCTTGGTCACCACCACACATTAGGCCACACACACATAGAAGAAGTGATATTGTGGATCAGTAACTGTCCTGATACTCTGAATGACTTGTGTTTTATTGCGGATGAACGCACAACACTTGTAGATTAAAAGACACTGATAACTTGGTCGGCAGCCAGACCTCAGCGTCTTCAGCTGCCGACAACGATAGCCACTCTGACCTGGAGTGGGAGGGGTCAGAGTCAGAAGGTGCATTAAAAAAACTCTGATTGGTGGGAACAAGGAGGCAGAAATCACCCTAACGGGACTGTGGTGAAAGGCACGCGCACAGGCATGGCCTTATTTACAATAATCTTTTCCAAGTATCGTTGCTTTCATAGGTCTTGAATGGTTAGGCTACTACTGGTTATTTAAGCTTTCTCTGTGTGTTTTGAACCTGAGGGAAAGAGCCTTTGACGTCACTATCAACAGATCTATGCTGCCCTCTTTTGGCCCTCAGGGATCATATCAGCAGAGGTCAAATGTCAGAGTGAGGGGGAAGCTGACTGGCAGCCAGGAGTCCTGCTGCAGCACACAGAGAGGATCTGATGGTTGGATGGATGACAGAGAGAGAATAGGAGTAAAGAGTGATGAAGAGAACAGCTGGATGAATGAGAGTGAGGGAGGTGAGAGAAGAGGAGGATAAGTGAATGATGGTGAGTTTATAGCAGAAAGGAAAAAACACTGTTTCTTCCTCTCTCCATCATCCCCTGTCTGTCTGTCTCTCGATCATCCCCTGTCTGTCTCTCTCTCTCCATCATCCCCTGTATGTCTCTCTCTCTCCATCATCCCCTGTCTGTCTCTCTCTCTCTCCATCATCCCCTGTCTGTCTCTCTCTCTCTCCATCATCCCCTGTCTGTCTCTCTCTCTCCATCATCCCCAGTCTGTCTCTCTCTCCCCATCATCCCGTCTGTCTCTCTCTCTCCATCATCCCCTGTCTGTCTCTCTCTCTCTCCATCACCCCTGTCTGTCTCTCTCTCTCTCTCCATCATCCCCCGTCTGTCTCTCTCTCTCTCCATCATCCCCTGTCTGTCTCTCTCTCTTTCTCTCTCTCTCTCTATCATCCCCTGTCTGTCTCTCTCTCTCTCTCCATCATCCCCTGTCTGTCTCTCTCTCTCCATCATCCCGTCTCTCTCTCTCTCCATCATCCCATCTGTCTCTCTCTCTCCATCATCCTCTGTCTGTCTATCTCTCTCTCGCTCTCTCTCCATCATCCCCTATCTGTCTCTCTCTCCATCATCCCCTGTCTGTCTCTCTCTCTCGCTCCCTCATCCCCTGTCTGTCTCTCTCCCTCTCTCTCTCTATTAGCCCTGTCTCCCTCTCTGTCTCCATCCATCCCCCTTCCTCTTTCTCCTTCCCTCCCTCCCACCCTCCCTCCCTAAATCCTTTCTTCCTTCCCTCACTCCACCCCTCTCTTGCCCTCTCTCTCTCTCGCTCTCTCTTCCTGACTTGACAAAGAGGGAGTATCTGACCGCTGTATCTCCTATCCGAAGTTTACAACACAGTGGGTGGCATACTGCCATCTGCTATCCAGGGCAGTGAGCAGACTGCTTCCCTAGAACATTGTGACTGAGTGGAGGGGAGATTTCCATGAGTCTAATAGGTATCCCCTCCTCCACCCTCAGTGTACATTTGCATTCAGCACCAGTCAGTAGGACCTTCAATGGGTTAATCCTGCTTTGTCCCTGGTGGCTCATGATCTCTCACCCCCATAATGCACAGGTTCTGGCGCCCATTGGCCAGGCTGTCTGGGGGGCTGCCAACCTCCACTAAACCCCTCCTCCCGCGCTCCTCCCCTCTTCTCCCTTCTCTTCCCCACCTGTACCTAGAGGTCCTCGGCTGCTGCTTGGCATTGTGGGTGTGTAGGTGCTGTGATGAGGAGTGTGTCAGTAACCCAGGGATATGTAGGAGATTGACAGAATGGATGCACACTAATCCTGTTTTGCACTTCTATGCTATCAGTAGTGTTGAGGGGGTCACATCACCAGTGTTGAGGGGGTCACAACCCCAGTGTTGAGGGGGTCACAACCCCTAGGTTGAGGGGGTCACAACCCCTAGGTTGAGGGGGTCATAGCACCAGTGTTGAGGGGGTCACAGCACCAGCGTTGAGGGGGTCACAACCCCCTAGGTTGAGGGGGTCATAGCACCAGTGTTGAGGGGGTCACAACCCCCTAGGTTGAGGGGGTCATAGCACCAGTGTTGAGGGGGTCACAACCCCAGTGTTGAGGGGGTCACAACCCCCTAGGTTGAGGGGGTCACAGCACCAGTGTTGAGGGGGTCACAGCACCAGTGTTGAGTGGGGTCACAACCCCAGTGTTGAGGGGGTAACAACCCCCTAGGTTGAGGGGGTCATAGCACCAGTGTTGAGGGGGTCGCAGCCCCAGGGTTGAGGGGGTCGCAGTCCCAGGGTTGAGGGGGTCACAGCACCAGGGTTGAGGGGGTCACAACCCCAATGTTGAGGGGGATCACAACCCCAACGTTGAGGGGGTCACAGCACCAAAAGCATTAGGCCTGCTGGTTCAAGAGACACACCATAATACCAAACATCTAAGTGTATGGTTTGTATTTTTTATCATAGATGACTAGGGAAATGTGGTTTAAGAGTGTGTGTGTGTGTGTGTGTGTGTGTGTGTGTGTGTGTGTGTGTGTGTGTGTGTGTGTGTGTGTGTGTGTGTGTGTGTGTGTGTGTGTGTGTGTGTGTGTGTGTGTGACTCTGTGAGCAGGGAGGGCCCTTTGCCCTAACATAGTGCTGATGGTAACGATGAGGCCTGTTCCCTGACCATATGGGTTTAGCTGGTGAATTAAGTAAATGGCCCGTGTCCCAGCTGGTGGCCTGTGTCTGAGGGCACCGATGGCACAGCCTTCCACCCTCCCCTCTGCAACCCCCTGACCCACTGTGCTGCTGTCACTGGAGGACGCCCCCCTTCCCCAGCCACAGCTACAACATTTAGACAGTCAGCCCATGTACACACAGGGAATATATATCACCTAGTGGACTGAATGTATATATGCAAGCAGTAGGGGTCAACTAACGCAAACTGACTGACTGAACTCATGGACTATTACATAGAAAGTGGTCAAATTTGTGGTATTGCAGCTGTCTCTGTAAGTTCCATTACTGAAGTAGTTACTGACGTAGATACTGACGTAGTTACTGACGTAGATACTGAAGTAGTTACTGAAGTAGTTACTGACGTAGATACTGACGTAGTTACTGACGTAGATACTGACGTAGATACTGACGTAGTTACTGACATAGTTACTGACGTAGATACTGACGTAGTTACTGACGTAGTTACTGAAGTAGATACTGACGTAGATACTGACGTAGTTACTGACGTAGTTACTGACGTGAATACTGACGTAGTTACTGACGTGGATACTGACGTGGATACTGACGTAGTTACTGAAGTAGATACTGACGTAGATACTGACGTAGTTACTGACGTGGATACTGACGTAGTTACTGACGTAGATACTGACGTAGTTACTGAAGTAGTTACTGACGTAGATACTGACGTAGTTACTGAAGTAGTTACTGACGTAGATACTGAGGTAGTTACTGACGTAGTTACTGAAGTAGATACTGACGTAGATACTGACGTAGATACTGACGTAGATACTGAAGTAGATTCTGACGTAGATACTGACGTAGATACTGACGTAGTTACTGACGTAGTTACTGACGTAGATACTGACGTAGATACTGACGTAGTTACTGAAGTAGTTACTGACGTAGATACTGACGTAGTTACTGACGTAGTTACTGAAGTAGTTACTGACGTAGATACTGACGTAGTTACTGACGTAGATACTGAAGGCGTAGATACTGACGTAGTTACTGACGTAGTTACTGAAGTAGTTACTGACGAGATACTGACGTAGTTACTGACGTAGATACTGACGTAGATACTGAAGTAGTTACTGACGTAGATACTTACGTAGTTACTGACGTAGTTACTGACGTAGATACTGACGTAGATACTGACGTAGTTACTGAAGTAGTTACTGACGTAGATACTGACGTAGATACTGACGTAGTTACTGACGTAGATACTGACGTAGTTACTGACGTAGATACTGACGTAGTTACTGACGTAGTTACTGACGTAGATACTGACGTAGATACTGACGTAGTTACTGGAGTGGTTACTGACGTGGTTACTGGCGTGGTTACTGGAGTGGTTACTGACGTGGTTACTGGCGTGGTTACTGGCGTTGATACTGGCGTGGTTACTGGCGTAGTTACTGGAGTGGTTACTGGCGTGGTTACTGGCATTGATACTGGCGTGGTTACTGACGTGGTTACTGGCGTTGATACTGGCGTGGTTACTGACGTGGTTACTGGCGTTGATACTGGCGTGGTTACTGGCGTGGTTACTGGAGTGGTTACTGACGTGGTTACTGGCGTTGATACTGGCGTGGTTACTGACGTGGTTACTGGCGTTGATACTGGCGTGGTTACTGGCGTGGTTACTGGAGTGGTTACTGACGTGGTTACTGGCGTTGATACTGGCGTGGTTACTGACGTGGTTATTGGCGTGGTTACTGACGTGGTTACTGGAGTGGTTACTGACGTGGTTACTGACGTAGATACTGACGTAGTTACTGACGTAGATACTGACGTAGTTACTGACGTAGATACTGACGTAGTTACTGACGTAGATACTGACGTAGATACTGACGTAGTTACTGAAGTAGTCACTGACGTAGATACTGACGTAGTTACTGACGTAGATACTGACGTAGATACTGACGTAGTTACTGACGTAGATACTGACGTAGATACTGACGTAGATACTGACGTGGTTACTGGAGTGGTTACTGACGTGGTTACTGGCGTGGTTACTGACGTGGTTACTGGCGTAGTTACTGGAGTGGTTACTGGCATGGTTACTGGCATTGATACTGGCGTGGTTACTGACGTGGTTACTGGCGTTGATACTGGCGTGGTTACTGACGTGGTTACTGGCGTTGATACTGGCGTGGTTACTGACGTGGTTACTGGCGTGATACTGGCGTGGTTACTGGCGTGGTTACTGGAGTGGTTACTGACGTGGTTACTGGCGTTGATACTGGCGTGGTTACTGGCGTGGTTACTGACGTGGTTATTGGCGTGGCTACTGACGTGGTTACTGGAGTGGTTACTGACGTGGTTACTGGGGTGGTTACTGACGTGGTTACTGATATGGTTACTGGCGTTGATACTGGCGTGGTTACTGACGTGGTTACTGGCGTGGTTACTGGCGTTGATACTGGAGTGGTTACTGACGTGGTTACTGGCGTTGATACTGGCGTGGTTACTGGGGTGGTTACTGACGTGGTTACTGACATGGTTACTGGCGTTGATACTGGCGTGGTTACTGACGTGGTTACTGGCGTGGTTACTGGCGTTGATACTGGAGTGGTTACTGACGTGGTTACTGGCGTTGATACTGGCGTGGTTACTGGCGTGGTTACTGGCGTGGTTACTGGCGTTGATACTGGAGTGGTTACTGACGTGGTTACTGGCGTGGTTACTGGAGTGGTTACTGGCGTGGTTACTGACGTGGTTACTGGCATAGATACTGGCGTGGTTACTGACGTGATTACTGGCGTTGATACTGCCGTGGTTACTGACGTGGTTGCTGGCGTAGATACTGACGTGGTTACTGACATAGTTACTCCAAACTGAAACAGGAGGTGATGTTTTTCCGAAGAGAAAGAAAATTTAACAGGAAAATCCTCATTTGAGATTATTTTCCATTTTTTTATTTACGATTGTTAAATCACTAGACAACATCATACAAATACTCATAATTGATATCCTGTTTATGACATTTAGGTCAAAACAAAAGCCCCTGAGGAGGTTGTCATGACGTTGGCCTGGGGGTAGGTTTATGACAGTCATAAATACCTCTTACCCCCTTTTTCCTCTCTCTACCCTACTGATGTGACATTTGAAAACCCCTTGGTTAACATAGAGATTCTGGGAACATCAGTAGATGGGAGGAAATGAACTATGCTCTGGTAATCCGACCAATGGATCATATGCGGTGGTACTTAATGAATATGATGTCAGTTCAGTTGTCATCTGAGACATTTTCATCAATGATAGGATGACATAAACTCTACAGTGGAAAGTCTACACATCAGAGTTATCGGAGTCACATGGAATTGTTGTTCAATTTAAATATTTGAATATAAAATTATTGGTGAAGAGATTAAATGTAATTTTTGCTTCCAAATGAGAGATTTGGGTTTTCATAAGGTTAGGGCTCTGCTTAATCAGTGGCCAACCCTGTGAAGAGACATGGGCTATAAAACTTTTCAGACACACCCTTCTCGCTCCCCTATATAAAGCCTTGACGAAAATGTAACCTCCAATTGACCACCAGAGACATTCTTCAAAGGACAAAGGACTCGGTTTGGCAACACGGCCTTCCATCTACCACCAACCTACAGAAGCGCAGCTCAGAGTAAATATTTATTGCATTTTCCTTTTCCAAATCGGCGGTAGTTTAGAATGCATAAAATACTGTATTCACGATAGCACAGCTTCGCCCTTTATTCCTCAGTCTTCCCGCTCTTTCACTCAAACCCAGCCCCTTTTCTTTTGTGTAACCAGCTGTCATATCTGTTCAGCCCACTAGGGACATTTTCCTTTATGACGTAATTTGTAATCAAGGTATAATTTATTCTGTGTATATGTAATTCTGTGTGATTAGTTAGGTATTTAGTAAATAAATAATTAAACCCAATTTTGTATTGCTGATTCAACTTATTAGCCAGGGTTCATGCAGATAACCAAGAATTTACAACTTTCAGATGAGACTGAATTAAGAAGACGAATAATATTGACTGCTATTGATGTAAAATATTACTAGGTCTTTAAGAGTTTATTTGGAAGATAAGAGCTCTATAAATGTTATTTTGTGGTGCCCCGAATCTCTAGTTAATTACATTTACATGATTAGCTCAATCAGGTAATAATAATTACGGAGAAAGGATTTTATAGAATAGCATGTCATATCACTTAATCCGGCATAGACAAAGACACGACAAGGTTCATCTGAGAATCTTTCCCAAGTAGTGACAGCACTTCTAAACATCTGCAGGGCTGGTATTCAATAAGAAACACATCAAACGCTCGGTTTCGACCCACGTATTTAGAGGAAGTAAAAACAGTGTGAGGCCTTGAGAGATCTCCAAAGAAATTAGAACGAGAAACTGCAAAATATTCACGTCATTAAACCCTCATTTTAGGAGTCAGTCAACCAGACATGCCAATCAAGCTCCCTCTTTCAAATGCTAAGCGTTAATAAAGTCCCAGAAGAATGCCAACTCGATTGAGTTTCCCAGGATTCCTGCCTGGGCAAAGGGGGAGGTGGGAGGGGGGCTGCCTACTGAGATGGGACGCGGTGCTATGGTGGTATAATTGTGAGCGATGCATGCCCTGATAATTATCACTGTGGAAGGTAATCTCCAAAGATTATGGCAGCTGTCAGGGGTAACAAGCCAGTGATTCCACACCACATTACTGGTGAACCAATGGCTCTCCCTCTGCCTTTGAGACACAGGCTCTCTCATCTTGTTAAATACACACACACACACACACACACACACACACACACACACACACACACACACACACACACACACACACACACACACACACACATGCACACACACACACACACACACACACACAGAGGAGTTTATACTGTACACGCTACAACAAGCTGTGGTGGATATATGTCTACTTTCAGCATCAACAGTGGGGTTTCAGCACTGAAACCCCACTTTGATTTACCAGCAGCTCTGCAGGGTTCATTCTCTCTCTTGTAACTGAGGACCCTGCCCGTACCCTAATGGACTGACAAATAGAGAATTTGTCTTGATTACAGTTTTTTTTACAATCCCTTTGGCACTAATTTCAGAACCTTGTGGTCATTTTTCAAAACTCTAGACACAAAACTCAAAACAGTCATCACTCGTAACACAGGCTGTCCAATGTTCAAAACATTGCATTGTGCATTCATATCTTTAAAGAAACCTTGCACTTGCAGAATCATTGGTTCAAATAACTAATTTACCATGAAATACCATAGTTTCACTGTGTAGTTGTTCGTTCAATCATTAAATATTGTAGTACAAGGGCCTCCCGGGCGTCACAGTGGTCTACGGCACTGCATCGCAAGAAAAACGCGCCAGTAACCATGTCAGTAACCACTACAAAAAAAGAAAAAAACTACAGTAAAACATCACCTGCAGTGTTCCTCACCTGGCTTACAGTAAAACATCACTGCAGTGCTCCTCACCTGGCTTACTGTAAAACATCACTGCAGTGTTCCTCACCTGGCTTACTGTAAAACATCACTGCAGTGTTCCTCACCTGGCTTACTGTAAAACATCACTGCAGTGTTCCTCACCTGGCTTACTGTAAAACATCACTGCAGTGTTCCTCACCTGGCTTACTGTAAAACATCACTGCAGTGTTCCTCACCTGGCTTACTGTAAAACATCACTGCAGTGTTCCTCACCTGGCTTACTGTAAAAAACATCACTGCAGTGCAGTGCTCCTCACCTGGCTTACTGTAAAACATCACTGCAGTGCTCCTCACCTGGCTTACTGTAAAACATCACTGCAGTGTTCCTCACCTGGCTTACTGTAAAAAACATCACTGCAGTGCTCCTCACCTGGCTTACTGTAAAACATCACTGCAGTGCTCCTCACCTGGCTTACTGTAAAACATCACTGCAGTGCTCACCCTCACCTGGCTTACTGTAAAACATCACTGCAGTGATCCTCACCTGGCTTACTGTAAAACATCACCTGCAGTGTTCCTCACCTGGCTTACTGTAAAACATCACTGCAGTGCTCCTCACCTGGCTTACTGTAAAACATCACTGCAGTGTTCCTCACATGGCTTACTGTAAAAAGCAAACAAAGGATTGATTACTGTACTTCTATATTTCCTTCAACCCTGTCTTGTGGATTCAGCCACAGGTTCTCATCCACATCACAATGGATTTTTTCATTAGCTAAACATCTTGGGAAGAATCTTCGGGCATGTGTCATCCATGGCCTGGAGGAGAGCGGCTTGTTCGTGAAGGCGCCTATCATATACCTTCCAATTGGGTTTTAGGAAAGGAGAGTATGGGGGTAAGTACAGGGTGGTAAATTGTGAATGGGCCTGAAACCATGCTTGCACCATTTGAGCATGGTGGAACCTGACATTATACCACACAATGACATAGGTCATACCATCAGCTCCACAGACCTGATTTAGCCCATCAAGGAAGGTTACATTCGAACAGCGAATCATGTGGCTGCCTGCAACTCAATATATAGAGTATATAGAGTAGAGAGCTTTAGATGTTGTTCGACCTAACATTAGAATGGGCAAGATGCGTAATCTAAGCAACTTTGTGATTCCAGCATCTCAGAAACAGCTGTCCTCTTGGGATTTGTACGCACTACAGTCTCTAGAGTTTACAGAGAATGGTGCGATAAACAAAACACATTCAGTGAGCTGCAGCTCTGTGGGCAAAAACACCTTGTTAATGAGAGAGGTCAGAGGAGAATGTCCAGACTCATTCAAGCTAACAGAAAGGCCCAAATACTCAAATAACAGCTGTTTAAAACAGTGGTGTGCAGAAGGGCATCTCTTAACGTACAATACCGTGAATAATTCAGGCTATTGTGGAGGCAAAAGGGGGTCCGACCCAGTACCAGATAGGTGTACCTAATAGAGTGGCCAATGTAAGTAATGTCAAATTAATGTCAAATCTGAAAACATGGTCTGGAAAAGTGGTACATGAGACCATAGAAACAGTGTCTGAAAAAGAATGATGATGAAATATTACATCCATAGATAATGTAGTCCAATTGGTTCATGTTCCACGGTAATTGATGTCAAAGGATCTCGTTATCCTGAAACTTTTGTGATCTAAACATGGAATATTGTTCGGCAGTTTCCATAAAACTATGCATTAAGAGTAACGCAACAGTTACTTATCATTTTGAGCAGTTGTATCAATTGATAGTTAGATCATTGTAATGAAATGAATAGACAGTCATCTCAGATGTAATGTGTGAATTGCATTTTGAAATGGTAATACATTGATGTTAAGTTGTGTCATTTTGAACAGGTGATTTTAGTTCAATAAACAAATGATCTTAGTTTTATGTGTATTGTATCCAAGCAATTGGAAAAAGTGTTAAAGTTTTGAAAAATGTGCATATGGTCATTGGTTGTGAGTTTTCTGTCTAGAGTTTTGAAAAATGACATCAAGGTTCCCGAAATTAGTGCCAGAGTGATTGTAAAAAACTGTAATTAATAACTTAACGTTCTGCCTCCTCTGGTTTGATTCACCCGTCAGGTACCCAGCATGCCTGCCGCGGGCACCTCAGCTGAGACCGCCGGGCCTTTTTGAAGAGAAGGGCAGGAGATGTGGAGCATGCCACTGACAGGCTGGCAGGCAGGCCCCACAGGGACACTGCCATTCACAGGAGCTACTTAGTAGGCACCTCACTGTGCCAAGCGTGCCCCACTAGGAGTGCCACTACACAGGGGTCAGACCAGCAGGAGAAGGCCTCAGGAGGGCAGCAAGAGAGAGAGAGGGACACAAATAAAGGTTCTGCCCCTATTGTTAAGAGTGTTAAATTCGTGTTTTCCGCTGAGATATACAGTGGGGCAAAAAAGTATTTAGTCAGCCACCAATTGTGCAAGTTCTCCCACTTAAAAAGATGAGAGTGGCCTGTAATTTTCATCATAGGTACACTTCAACTATGACAGACAAAATTAGACAAAATTATCACTTTGTAGGATTTTTAATGATTTTATTTGCAAATTATTGTTTGTCAAGCTTACCAGCTCCTGTCTTTTCCCAGCCTCTCGTTTTCTCGCCCCCCTGGTTTTTGACCCTTGCCTGTCCTGAGGCCGCCCGCCTGACCACTCTGCCTGCCCCTGAGCCTACCTACCGTCATGTACCATTGCCCCATCTGGATTTACGACCTCTGCCCGACCTGCCCCTGAGCCTGCCTGCCGTCCTGTACCTTTGCCTCTGTTACATCGACATGGTCTGCATCTGGGTGTTACCTTATCCCGATAGGGGAGAGGAAAATACTTTAAAATGACTAGAACCACATCTAAACTGTGTAGAAATTACAACGGACCTCCATACAGTATCTTGACTGTGTCCAGCTCGCTAATAATCACCAAAGCTGGACAGTCAGGGAGCATCGAAAATATAGACAGCGAGGAAACTCCACCCTACGGACCTGGTTGAAGACCGAATGGGCAAAAATGAATGTGACACCACTAGTCTATAGCCTGCTGTAAAATCCTATTAATCAGCTCTTTATATTTCTCCCTATGTTCACACAAACAGATACTAAGGTTAGCAGTCATGTTGTGTCTTCACAAATCAATTGGTTTAATATTATATTGTAGTGGCCACAACAATATCCATTGTTGTAAATGATAGGCATTCATAAAGAGTCTTAATAGGGTGTTGGGCCACCACTAACCAGAACAGCTTCAATGCACCTTGGCATAGATTCTACAAGTGTCTGGAACTCTATTGGAGGGATGCAACACCATTCTTCCACAAGAAATTACATCATTTGGTGTTTTGTTGATGGTGGTGGAAAACGCTGTCTCAGGCGCCGCTCCTGAATCTCTCTGTATGTGTTCAATTGGTTTGAGATCTGGAGACTGAGACGGTTTCCATTATGTACATAGCCACTCTTTGCTCCACTGTGCCCTGTTTTGAGTTGCAGATCATTAGCTGTGTTAACGTAAATTCTTTATAATTTTGTAAAGTATTAGGTAAATCTAATACAGAGAGAGAAAACCCTATCGAACAACCAGAGTCCTCTCTGATCCTTTTATTTACATACAATCTCTGAAATGATAAAGATGGTAATTTTCCATTCTTAGCATTTTGTCCATGTTCACTTTATGTTGGGCTGTGGGGAGGACTGCTGTGTGGAGGACTGCTGTGTGGAGGACTGCTGTGTGTGGAGGACTGCTGCGTGGAGGACTGCTGTGTGGAGGACTGCTGTGTGGAGGACTGCTGTGTGGAGGACTGCTGTGTGGAGGACTGCTGTGTGGAGGACTGCTGTGTGGAGGACTGCTGTGTGTGGATGTGGATTCAGTCGCCTAATGAGGTTTTGACTCCAGTCTGAACACTGCACATTGTTTAGCCTCTTTATTTATTTATGACTGTTTGATGTATGCATGGAGCTGTGCTCATGATTCATCCCTTAACACAGACCCCTGAGCAATATGCAAGATTACTGGTGGAATTACTTTAATGTTATTGAAAACATGGATACAATCCTCTCTCTCTCTCTCTCTGTCTCTCTCTCTCTCTCTCTCTCTCTCTCTCTCTCTCTACATTCCCACTTGATTGATGTCAGCACCGTATAAACCCAGGCCTTCTTTTAATTCTCTGAATAATTTGCATGTAGTCGTTGTGGCTTGTTCAAAATGTCTTGTTAAAAATTAAAGCGATTGTAATGCTAATACCGTCCCACGTGGGTCCAGAAGGCACATCAGGGCCAGATCTGTGAGGAACAAATGCAACTTCTTACAGACGCCACTGTTGAATAGTGATGAGGCCGTTACTAACGCTCGCCCCCCTCAGCATCCTCTCAATGCCCTGTAGTTTACCTGTCTGTCTTTCTGTCAATCAAACACAGGGAGGAAGCGGTGCTAGAGCCGTGTTTTCTTCATTTCTGCCTCGACTCGTTTGATTCCGGGCCGTCTTCACTGAAGTGCCCTTTGTGTCGCACTGTATTTCTCACACTCAAACCCTCTCTCACTCTCAACCCTTCACTCACACTTAACCCCTCAGTCACACTCAAACCCTCTCTCACTCTCAACCCTTCACTCACACTTAACCCCTCAGTCACACTCAAACCCTCTCTCACTCTCAACCCTTCACTCACACTTAACCCCTCAGTCACACTCAAACCATCTCTCACTCTCAACCCTTTACTCACACTTAACCCCTCACTCAAACTCAAACCCTCACTCAAACCCTCAATCACATTCAATCCCTCACTCACATGCAAAACCACATTCAGTTTCAACTGCAATGATCAACACAATGTTATACACCACTGTCAAATTATATAAAATAGTTATAACATGGTTTGTATTCACAATGTAGTTACAGCCTTAATTTAATAAAACATAATATAGAAATGAAAATGGAGTGATAGAGAAGCACTTATCCTGGATATTAAGCAAAATAAGGCAACACTGATGCAGGTGTGATGAACAGCCAGTGATTGATTGACAGCTTGCATCATACCCTGGCTGAGGAGGAGTTTTATGGACACTTCGCTCAGGGCCAGTGAATTGTGTGTTATTCCAGAAGCAACTGTTTCACTCTGAAGGTAAAGAGAGTCGAGCCTCTATAGATCCCTATAGCCTCCTCAACATGAACGTCTTAGAGCCTTCCCAGCCCGCACCTTGTCTCTTGATTTATGGAGGAGGGTTGTTTTGTGCCCTCTGCAGAACAATCACTTCAGTTCATTGAGACATTTCAGACTGAACATTTCTGAGGATGTTATCAAAAAAAATTGTTTATCTAGCCTCGACTCCCCATAGGGATGTGTAAACTACTCTTCCTGTCCTTTAAGAGCTGGTCTGAGGTCAGTTTGGTCTTGATGGTTATGGTTGGGTTTGGTTAAATTTATGAAGCTGCAGATCAGATGTCCATGTTTTACTAATGCAGAGAGCTCATCCGTTTTGTCTGGTTATTTATTTACCCTATACAAATACAATCTCAATGATAAACATTATTTATTAAAAACTGGGTGGTTTGAGCCCTGAATTCTGATTGGGTGAAAGCCATGGTATATCAGACCGTATACCATGAATACATTTATTTTTTACTGCTATAATTACATTGGTAACCAGTTTATAATAAGGAAGTGTTTTTCCTATATTTAATTTTTATTTTTTATTCCCAGCCCCGGTCCCCGCAGGAGGCCTTTTGGTAGACCGTCATTGTAAATAAGAATTTGTTCTTAACTGACTTGCCTAGTTAAATAAAGGTTAAATAAAAATATATTAAAGGCACATCAGGGGTTTGTGATATATGGCCAATATACCACGGCTAAGGGCTGTGTCCAGGCACTCTGCTTTGCGTCGTGCGTAAGAACTGCCCTTAGCCGTGGTATATTGGCCATATACCACACCTCCTTGGGCCTTATTGCTTAAATATAGCCATAAATGTGGTCCTCTGTGATGTTTTAATTATTTGGAACATAAGTGCCTGAATGAATGAAAACATATACAAATTGTTACTCATTTTATAGTTATTTTAAAAGCTATTAACAGTTTAGTGTTTACAAACAATAATGTTTTTGATACTTTAAATTCATTCAATTAAATCCAAGAACGCTTTATTGGCAAGGAACACATTAGTGAATTATCTCTGCTGTTCACCCACCCAAAGGCCTGTACAACATTTCTCTTCAGTGCTGAATGACTGTTGACTACTCCACTGTTGTAGCACAAAGTGCAATGGACCGGCTTGCATGAGACAAAATTACAAGCTGCATGGAGAAAATTAGAGCTAATTCACCACAGAGGATTCTGTGTTCGATATGAGCAATTATCATGAACGAGGAGGGATTAATTAGTTTGAGTTTCTTTTGGCAGTCTGGAGTGACATGAGGTACTCTCAGTGCACTCTCTTGGTGGTCCCTCAGTTCAGAGGCTCATGAATAAGACATTTGAAGAGCTTTCCTTGGGGGAATCGGCCCCTGTCTTTTCTTCACTCCTCACTGGGAAACTGTAGCACTCCCACTTTCACCACCGTCATTATCATATTCTTTCCCTCTCTCTTTCTCTTTCTCATGCTCTCGCTCTCTCAATTCATTTCAATTTAAGGGCCTTATTGGCATGGGAAAAATATGTTTACATTGTGAAATAGATAATAAGTGAAAGTGAAATAAACAATGAACAGTAAACATTACACTCACAAAAGTTCCAAAATAATAAAGACATTTCAAATAGTGTTGTAACGATGTACAAATAGTTAAAGTACAAAGGGAAAAATAAAAAAACATAAATATGGGTTATATTTACAAGGGTGTTTGATTTTCACTGGTTGCCCTTTTCTTGTGGTAACAGGTCACAGATATTGCTGCTGTGATGGCACACTGTCGTATTTCACCCAATCGATATAGGAGTTTATCAAAATTGGATTTGTTTTCAAATAATTTTTGGGTCTGTGTAATCTGAGGGAAATATGTGTTTCTAATATGGTCATACATTTGGCAGGAGGTTTGGAAGTGAAGCTCAGTTTCTTCAGAGCCAGCTCTGAGAGCCAGCTCTGCCTATGGCGGCCTTTCTCAATAGCAAGGTTATGCTATATAGTCTATATAGTCAAAGTTTTCCTTAAGTTTGGGTCAGTCACAGTTTAGGGCCAAATAGCATTCTAGTTTGCTCTGTTATTTTGTTAATTATTTCCAATTTGTCAAGTAATTATCTTTTTGTTTTCTTATAATTTGGTTGGGTCTAAGTGTTGCTGTTCTGGGGCTCGGTGGGGTGTGTTTGTGTTTGTGAACAGAGCCCCACTAATGCTTGATAGTTCAAATACATTTTTATTTATCACATGCTTCGTAAACAACTGGTATGGACTGACACTGACAGTGAAATGCTTACTTACAGGCCATTCCCAGCGATGCAGAGAGAACAAAAGAGAAATAATGGGAATGATACGATGTATAGACAATATGGAGAGCCCTGCGGTTGTGGATGGAGCAGTTACCCAACCAGGCGGTGATACAGCCTTATAGGATGCTCTCAATGGTGCATATGTAAAAGTTTGCATCTGTAAGAGTCTTAGGGGCCAATCCGAATTTCTTCAGCCTCCAGATGTGATTGCGGGTGTAACGAAATGCTTGTGTTCCTACAGTAGCTCCAACAGTGCAGTAATATCTAACAATTCACAACAATACACACAAATCTAAAAGTAAAATAATGGAATTAAGAAATATAGAAATATTAGGACGAGCAATGTCGGAGTCCAGAACATAACTAACGTCCTCTCACTGTCAACTGTTTATTCTCAGCAAACTCAACATTTGTACATATTTGTATGAATATAACAAGATTCAACAACTGAGACACAAACTGAAACGGAATAATGTGTCCCTGAACAAAGCGGGGGTCAAAATCAAAAGTAAGAGTCAATATCTGGTGTGGCCACCAGTGGCTTTAAGTACTGCAGTGCATCTCCTCCTCATGGACTGCACCAGATTTGCCACTTTCTTACCCCACTCTTCCACCAAGGCACCTGCAAGTTCCCACACATTTCTGGGGGGAATGGCCCTAGCCCTCACCCTCCGATCCAACAGGTCCCAGACGTGCTCAATGGGATTGAGATCCAGGCTCTTCGCTGGCCATGGCAGAACACTGATATTTCTGTCTTGCAGGAAATCACGCACAGAATGAGCAGTATGGCTGGTGGCATTGTCATGCTGGAGGGTCATGTCAAGTTGAGCCTGCAGGAAGGTTACCACATGAGGGAGGAGGATGTCTTCCCTGTAACACACAGCGTTAAGATTGCCTGCAATGACAATAAGCTCAGTCCGATGATGCTATGACACACCACCACAGACCCTCCACCTCTAAATTGATCCCGCTCCAGAGTACAGGCCTCGGTGTAAACATCACCCCTGGTGAGACAAAACTGCGACTCGTCAGTGAAGAGCACTTTTTGCCAGTCCTGTCTGGTCCAGCGACGGTGGGATTGTGCCCATAGGCGGCGTTGTTGCCGGTGATGTCTGGTGAGGACCTGCCTTTACAACAGGCCTACAAGCCCTCAGTCCAGCCTCTCTCAGCCTATTGCGGACAGTCTGAGCACTGGTGGAGGGATTGTGCGTTCCTGGTGTAACTCGGGCAGTTGTTGTTGCCATCCTGTACCTGTCCCACAGGTGTGATGTTCGGATTTACCGATCCTGTGCAGGTGTTGTTACACGTGGTCTGCCACTGCGAGGATGATCAGCTGTCCATCCTGTCTCCCTGTAGTGCTGTCTTAGGCGTCTCACAGTACGGACATTGCAATATATTGCCCTGGCCACATCTGCAGTCCTCATTCCTCCTTGCAGCATCGACTAAGGCACGTTAATGCAGATGAGCAGGGACCCTGGGCATCTTTCTTTTGGTGTTTTTCAGAGTCAGTAAAAAGGCCTCTTTAGTGTCCTAAGTTTTCATAACTTTGACCTTAATTTCCTACCGTCTGTAAGCTGTTAGTGTCTTTAAACCTGTTACGGCTAGACGTTCCACTAGCGGAAATTGCAGAGCGCGAAATTTAAATTAAATTATTAGAAATATTTAACTTTCATAAAATCACAAGTGCAATACACCAAAATAAAGCTTAACTTCTTGTTAATCCAGCCACCATGTCAGATTTCAAAAAGGCTTTACGGCGAAAGCAAACCATGCGATTATCTGAGGACAGCACCCCACCATACAAACACATGAAAATCATATTTCAACCAAGCAGGTGCGACACGAAAGTCAGAAATAACTATATAATTCATGCCTTACCTTTGAAGATCTTCTTCTGTTGGCACTCCAATATGTCCCAGAAACATCACAAATGGTCCTTTTGTTCGATAAACTCATTTTTCATATCCCCAAATTGCCCAAAGTTTATTTGGCGCGTTTGATTCAGAAAAAACACCGGTTCCAACTCGCCCAACATGACTACAAATTATCTAATAAATTACCTGTAAACTTGGTCCAAACATTTCAAACAACGTTCCTAATCCAACCTTAGGTAAAAACTAAAACGTTAATAATAAATACAATTTAAGACGGAATATACTGTGTTCAATAGCGGATAAAATCAAAGTGGAGCGAGCTCCAGGTCGAACAATAGAGTCCACTTGGCTTGACACCAAGTCTGAACAGCCCTATTTCTTAATTTCTCAAAGGAAAAACATCAACTAATTTCTAAAGACTGTTGACATCTAGTGGAAGCCATAGGAACTGCAACCAGGTGCCTCATAAATCAAGTTACCCATCGAAAACCAATAGAAAACACAGTGAACTCAAAAAAAGAATTTCCTGGATCAAATCAAAATCAAATCAAATGTATTTATATAGCCCTTCGTACATCAGCTGATATCTCAAAGTGCTGTACAGAAACCCAGCCTAAAACCCCAAACAGCAAGCAATGCAGGTGTTGAAGCACGTTGGCTAGGAAAAACTCCCTAAAAAGGCCAAAACCTAGGAAGAAACCTAGAGGAACCAGGCTATGAGGGGTGGCCAGTCCTCTTCTGGCTGTGCCAATGCCAGCCAATGTTCATAAATGACCAGCATGGTCAAATAATAGGTCTCGGACAGGTAGCACGTCCGGTGAACAGGTCAGGATTCCATAGCCGCAGGCAGAACAGTTGAAACTGGAGCAGCAGCATGGCCAGGTGGACTGGGGACAGCAAGGAGTCATCATGCCAGGTAGTCCTGAGGCATGGTCCTTGGGCTCAGGTCCTCAGAGAGAAAGAGAGAATTAGAGAGAGCATACTTAAATTCACACAGGACACCGGATAAGACAGTACTCCAGATATAACAAACTGATCCTAGTCCCCTGACACATAAACTACTGCAGCATAAATACTAGAGGCTGAGACAGGAGGGGTCAGGAGACACTGTGGCCCCATCCGATGATACCCCCTGACAGGGCCAAACAGGAAGGATATAACCCCACCCACTTTGCCAAAGCAAAGCCTCCACTCCACTAGAGGGATATCTTCAACCACCAACTTACCATCCTGAGACAAAGCCGAGTATAGCCCACAAAAACCTCCGCCACGGCACAACCCAAGGGGGGGGGGGCGCCAACCCAGACAGGAAGATCACATCAGTGACTCAACCCACTCAAGTGACGCACCCCTCCTAGGGACGGCATGAAAGAGCACCAGTAATCCAGTGGCTCAGCCTCTGTAATAGGGTTAGAGGCAGAGAATCCCAGTGGAAAGAGGGGAACGGGCCAGGCAGAGACAGCAAGCAGGCAGAGCCTTTCCGTTCACCTTCACATTCCTGAGCCAGACTACACTCAATCATATGACCCACTGAAGAGATGAGTCTTCAGTAAAGACTTAAAGGTTGAGACCGAGTTTGCGTCTCTCACATGGGTAGGCAGACCATTCCATAAAAATTGAGCTCTTTTGGAGAATGCCCCGCCTCCAGCTGTTTGCTTAGAAATTCTAGGGACAATTAGGAGGCCTGCGTCTTGTGACCATAGCGTACGTGTAGGTATGTACGGCAGGACCAAATCAGAGACATAGGTCGGAGCAAGCCCATGTAATGCTTTGTAGGTTAGCAGTAAAACCTTGAAATCAGCCCTTGTCTTGACAGGAAGCCAGTGTAGGGAGGCTAGCACTGGAGTAATATGCTACATTTTTTTGGTTCTAGTCCCGATTCTAGCAGCCGTATTTAGCACTAACTGAAGTTTATTTAGTGCTTTATCCAGGTAGCTGGAAAGTAGAGCATTGCAGTAGTCTAACCTAGAAGTAACAAAAGCATGGATTTATTTTTCTGCATCATTTTTGGACAGAAAGTTTCTGATTTTTGCAATGTTACGTAGATGGAAAAAAGCTGTCCTTGAAACAGTCTTGATATGTTCGTCAAAAGAGAGATCAGGGTCCAGAGTGACGCCGAGGTCCTTCACAGTTTTATTTGAGACGACTGTACAACCATTAAGATTACTTGCCAGATTCAACAGAAGATCTCTTTGTTTCTTGGGACCTAGAACAAGCATCTCTGTTCTGTCCGAGTTTAAAAGTAGAGTTTAAAAGTAGTGCAGCCATCTACTTCCTTATGTCTGAAACACAGGCTTCTAGTGAGGGCAATTTTGGGGCTTCACCATGTTTCATTGAAATGTACAGCTGTGTCATCCGCATAGCAGTGAAAGTTCACATTATGTTTTCGAATGACATCCCCAATCCCCAATGGATGGTTTGTCCTATGGGTTTCGCCTACCAAATCAGTTTTGTTATACTCACAGACGTTATGTTAACAGTGCTATAAACTTTAGTGTTTTCTATCCAAATCTACCAATTGTATGCATATCCTAGCTTCTGGGCCTGAGTAGCAGGCAGTTTACTTTGGGCACGCTTTTCATCCGGACATGAAAATACTGCCCCCTATCCCAAATAGGTTTTAACAACTGTGCCACAGGTGCGTGTTCATTAATTTATGGTTTATGGTTCATTGAACAAGCATGGAAAACAGGGTTTACACCCTTACAGTGAAGGTCTGTGAAGTTATTTGGATTTTTACAAATCATCTTTGAAAGACAGGGTCCTGAAAAAGGGAGCAGTTTATATATATACAGAACCAGTCCAAAAGTTTGGACATACCTACTCATTCAAGGGTTTTTCATTGTTTTTGCTATTTTCTACATTGTAGAATAATAGTGAAGACATCAAAACTATGAAATAACACATATGGAATCATGTAGTAACCAAAAAAGTGTTAAAGGAATCTAAATATATTTTAGATTAGAGATTCTTCAAAGTAGCCACCCTTTGCCTTGATGACAGCTTTGCACACTCATGGCATTCTCTCAACCAGCTTCACGAGGTAAGATAAATGACAAATAATGATAGTAGAAAGCTTTGGAGCACCTTAAATTACATTTTGGGCAAAAACTCCATCATTCATTGAATCAGATGGCTCATTCGTCACAAAACCCATTGATATTGCCATCAACTTTAATGATGGGCAAGATTAGCAAATTTAGGCATGACATGCCAGACACAAATGCTGACACTACACATCCAAGTATATCTGACCAAATTATGAAAGACAAGCATTGTAATTTTGACTTCCGTAAAGTAAGAGTGGAAGAGTAGAAAAAAATATGGTTGTCTATCAACAATGACAAGCCACTGGGTCTGACGACTTGGATGGGAAATTACTGAGGATCATAGCGTATGTATAAAACGTATAACTGGCTTAATTTTTCTGGACCCCAGGAAGAGTACTGTAGCTGCTGCCTTTGCAGTATTTAATGGGTATCCATAATGAATACAGAGTACTGTAGCTGCTGCCTTTGCAGTATTTAATGGGTATCCATAATGAATACAGAGTACTGTAGCTGCTGCCTTTGCAGTATTTAATGGGTATCCATAATGAATACAGAGTACTGTAGCTGCTGCCTTTGCAGTATTTAATGGGTATCCATAATGAATACAGAGTACTGTAGCTGCTGCCTTTGCAGTATTTAATGGGTATCCATAATGAATACAGAGTACTGTAGCTGCTGCCTTTGCAGTATTTAATGGGTATCCATAATGAATACAGAGTACTGTAGCTGCTGCAGAGTACTGTAGCTGCTGCCTTTGCAGTATTTAATGGGTATCCATAATTGCAGTATTTAATGGGTATCCATAATGAATACAGAGTACTGTAGCTGCTGCCTTTGCAGTATTTAATGGGTATCCATAATGAATACAGAGTACTGTAGCTGCTGCCTTTGCAGTATTTAATGGGTATCCATAATGAATACAGAGTACTGTAGCTGCTGCCTTTGCAGTATTTAATGGGTATCCATAATGAATACAGAGTACTGTAGCTGCTGCCTTTGCAGTATTTAATGGGTATCCATAATGAATACAGAGTACTGTAGCTGCTGCCTTTGCAGTATTTAATGGGTATCCATAATGAATACAGAGTACTGTAGCTGCTGCCTTTGCAGTATTTAATGGGTATCCATAATGAATACAGAGTACTGTAGCTGCTGCCTTTGCAGTATTTAATGGGTATCCATAATGAATACAGTCGATGCTCTGCTCTCGGCCTCCTGTAATCCATCAGCTCCTTTGTCTTGCTGATGTTGAGGGAGAGTTCAATCTGAGCAACTGGTTTAATCCCATTCTTTAACTTTGTTTTGGGGTTGGGTTGAAGAAGCCAATCCAACATATAATTTGTTAACTTGTGGCCAAGTTAATATGATATTGATATTGTGGTTGGTTGTCAACGCAACCACTGATGGCACTGATGAAACTATCCAATCAAAATATAAATCTCCTTCAAAAATTGATATTTGGTTGCGTTGACAACCAAACACAATTTAATATCACAAAATATCATCACATTTGAAATAAAACCAGAGCTTGAAACCCAAGGCCCATTTTATTGTCTGTTTTTAGTTTAATTCTGGGTTGAATTGGAACAATAGCTGTTGATGACTTTGCAGATGTTATACAGGCTTGATGACATATGAGTGATAAAGTATGGTCACGTTTCATTGTGTCATGTATACTCCCCCTCCGGCCTCTAGGTCATCAGGCTGCTGATTATCCCACACACCTGTCACCATCGTCTCGCACACCTGCGCTTCATGACACTCACCTGGACTCCATCAATCAATCAATCAAATGTATTTATAAAGCTCTTCTTACATCAGTTGATGACATTTAGTGATGTACAGAAACCCAACGTAAAACCCCAAACAGCAAGCAATGCAGGTGTAGTAGCACGGTGGCTAGGAAACACTCCCTAGAAAGACC
This sequence comes from Oncorhynchus tshawytscha, assembly GCF_018296145.1. Lineage (NCBI taxonomy): Eukaryota > Metazoa > Chordata > Actinopteri > Salmoniformes > Salmonidae > Oncorhynchus > Oncorhynchus tshawytscha. The sequence goes on along the minus strand of NC_056458.1, from coordinate 42,054,898 downwards.
AGAGAAACTATCCATCACTTCCTTGATTATCTTCCCTATATCTGTCACTCCCCTTGGTTCGTTCCTCAGGTGTTATTGACTCTGTTTTCATGTCGGTGCGTTGTTTGTGTTTTGTGTTCATTGTTTATTTTCTTTATTTAAACACTCACTCCCTGAACTTGCTTCCCGACTCTCAACGCACCCGTTACACGTTTGATCTGTTAAACCTAGCCTTCGGAATGACTTCCATAGCATCAGTGAATCTATTTAGTTTTGAAGTGGAGCTCTCTCAGCAATCGTTCTCACAGCAATTGTTGTCACGATAGCACATTGGTAATGGTCAGTGACAAACATCGTCGCTAAGAAGAGTTGGGTTTGGCTATAACCCTGGATGGGAGACCAAAGGGTAGATGCATAGTTTCTCCAGCAGGAAGTGCTGCCCAGCTGTTATATTTTTCTGATAGTGGATATAACGTTGAAGATCTGACGTTGTTTTAAAAGGTACAAATTCAACATATTTAATTTGAGTTTTGTCTATGTTCAAATTTAACCCTCAAAACAAGTTGATAACTTTTTTTAAATCTAATGTATTTTCCAAGTAGATTCCACGTCACAATATGTAGACAAATTACGTGAGCAAAATTTTGATTCAACCAGTTTGTTCCCAGTGGGTAATTTATACAGATATAGGATCTTAATGTGTTCACTCTATTGCAGGATAACTGCAGGACATGTTTTACTTGCAGTGTATTGAGGTTTAAAAAGGCTTCTGAAGTTTGTAATTTCCATTTAGACATTTCAGAATTGATTTTCCCTTACGAAAAATGTATCAAACCTTACAAACATGTCCATTAATTATAATACACATAATAATTCACAATTCCTGTTGCTGCAGAATTATTTTCCTGCTGTAGCAAACTGGCTCAAATTAACATCTGACATCTGGACATATTTTCTCCAGATAGCAGATGATCAAGTTGTTCTCAATCTCAAAAAAGTCGCCATTCAGGCCACAGCAGATTAAAGTCATTTGAGAGTTAATATCAGTCTGGGAACTGGATCCAGTTCTATCTCGTCAGGATTTACAAAATGATTTTTGAAAGAATGTAAATATACTGTGGAAAACCTGAAAGACTGACTCATTAACATTGAGATGTAAAGAAAGAGTGAACACAAAACTCTTCTGAGATGACTTAAAACACCAAAAAGAGAGTGGAGATCTCCCAGTTCTCATGGTTGCCTTCCCAGGAGTAATTTGGAGGATAGATGGGGTGGAATACCATAGCACATAAAAGTCCACCGGCCTCCCACTGTTTCTCACTACAGTCTCTGACAGAACAAATAAGCACTGGTTGCCATGCAATGGAATTTTTTTAGAAAACTTTATTTTTGTGCGAGGAATAGATTCTTTGACAGAGAATTGACTCTCCTCTCACAGAGGATTTATAGTGCAGTACATTTCAGGTGAAAAGGGTGAGTGAATAATGGTAATGGGGTCTGGTGTAACAGTAGTTGAACAATGAATGGCTCGTTATTCACTTTCCCAACAATTAGATTATTGACTTTGGAAATAACATGCTTAAGTCGGGAAATCCTTTGGTTTGACGTTTGAGTGTTCAGGGTCCCAAGTTTAATTTTGTCAGACCATCATCATCATCACTCACTGTGGTTGTTCATTCCTCCAGAGGTACCATATTCTTATCTTCACTTACTCTGGAATTCTTATCTTCACATACTCTGGAATTCTTATCTTCACATACTCTGGAATTCTTATCTTCACATGCTCTGGAATTCTTATCTTCACATGCTCTGGAATTCTTATCTTCACATGCTCTGGAATTCTTATCTTCACATACTGTAATGGCATTCAGAGGTGGGAGAAGGATCGGACCAAAGCGCAGCGTGGTAAGTGTTCATGATGTTTTATTCAATCGAACTGAACACTGAAATACAAAACAGTAAACGAAGTGAACAAAACGAAAAACCCAAACAGTACCGTGTGGCCCAAACACTCACACGGAAACAAACACCAAAACCAAAAGTGAAACCCAGGCTACCTAAGTATGATTCTCAATTAGAGACAACTAATGACACCTGCCTCTGATTGAGAACCATACTAGGCCGAACACAAAAACCAACATAGAAACACACAAAAAACATAGACTGCCCACCCCAACTCACGCCCTGACCATACTAAAACAAAGAATAAAATAACAGAACTATGGTCAGAACGTGACACATACTCTGGAATTGTAATCTTCACATTGCCAAAACCTCATCTTCCCTCTATAACTTCAGACGGAGACTGGGGGTCAGCCTGATGAACCAAACTACCCAATAATCCCCTCCATGAAGACGGGGTCAGCCTGATGAACCAAACTACCCAATAATCCCCTCCATGAAGACTGGGGGTCAGCCTGATGAACCAAACTATCCAATAATCCCCTCCATGAAGACTGGGGGTCAGCCTGATGAACCAAACTATCCAATAATCCCCTCCATGAAGACTGGGGGTCAGCCTGATGAACCAAACTATCCAATAATCCCCTCCATGAAGACTGGGGGTCAGCCTGATGAACCAAACTACCCAATAATCCCCTCCATGAAGACTGGGGGTCAGCCTGATGAACCAAACTATCCAATAATCCCCTCCATGAAGACTGGGGGTCAGCCTGATTAACCAAACTACCCAATAATCCCCTCCATGAAGACTGGGGGTCAGCCTGATGAACCAAACTACCCAATAATCCCCTCCATGAAGACTGGGGGTCAGCCTGATGAACCAAACTATCCAATAATCCCCTCCATGAAGACTGGGGGTCAGCCTGATGAACCAAACTACCCAATAATCCCCTCCATGAAGACTGGGGGTCAGCCTGATTGTAATGCTCCGGGTGTCGTGGGTGTGGAGTCAAATGCAGGAAACAGAATTTCAATGCTGTGCGTCTTTTAATAGCGCTTAACACACCACAGGGTGCTCACAAAAGTAACGTTCCAAACACAACAGAGCCGAAGGTTACAATGAAATAATCCCACACAACAACCAGGCGGGCCGGCTGTCTAATAAAGACAAACTAATTAACCCTACACAGGTGCTACCACTAAACATACAAGGAGGGGAGGAAAAACAATCAGTGGCAGCTAATAGGCCGGTGACGACGACCGCCGAGCGCCACCCGCCCGGGAAAAGGAAACACCCTCGGTCGGACTCGTGACAGTACCCCCCTGACGCGCGGCTCCCGCAGCGCGCCGACACCGGCCTCGAGGTCGCCCGGAGGACGAGGTGCAGGGCGATCCGGATGGAGGCGATGGAAATCCCTCAACATGGAGGGATCCAAGATGTCCCCCACCGGTACCCAGCACCTCTCCTCCGGACCGTACCCCTCCCAGTCCACGAGGTACTGCAGGCCCCTCACCCGGCGCCTTGAGTCCAGAATGGCCCGGATCGTGTACGCCGGGGTCCCCTCGATGTCCAGAGGGGGGAGGGACCTCCGGTACCTCACTGTCCTGCAGGGGACCAGCCACCACCGGCCTGAGGAGAGACACATGAAACGAGGGGTTGATACGATAATAGGAAGGGAGTTGTAATCGATAACACACCTCGTTTATTCTCCTCAGGACTTTAAAGGGCCCTACACACTGCGGACCCAGCTTCCGGCAGGGCAAGCGGAGAGGTAGGTTTCGGGTCGAGAGCCAGACCCTGTCCCCGGTACAAACACGGGGCCTCACTGCGGTGGCGGTCAGCACTCCTCTTCTGCCGTCCACTCGCTTGTCGTAGAGAGTCCTGGACGGCCCTCCAGGTCTCCTTGGAGCGCTGTACCCATTCCTCCACCGCAGGAGCCTCGGTCTGGCTCGGATGCCATGGTGCCAGGACCGGCTGGTACCCCAACACACACTGAAAAGGGGACACGTTAGTAGAGGAGTGGCGTAGTGAGTTCTGAGCCATTTCAGCCCAGGGAATGTATCGTGCCCACTCCCCTGGCCGATCCTGGCAATACGACCGCAGAAACCTACCCACCTCCTGGTTCACTCTCTCCACCTGCCCATTACTCTCGGGGTGATAACCGGAGGTCAGGCTGACGGAGACCCCCAAGCGTTCCATGAACGCTCTCCATACCCGAGACGTGAATTGGGGGCCCCGATCAGAAACGATGTCCTCCGGCACCCCGTAGTGCCGAAAGACATGGGTGAATAACGCCTCCGCAGTCTGTAGGGCTGTAGGGATACCGGGCAACGGGAGGAGACGGCAGGACTTAGAGAACCGATCCACAATCACTAGAACCGTGGTGTTCCCCTGAGACGGCGGAAGATCGGTCAGGAAATCTATGGACAGATGTGACCATGGCCGCTGTGGAACGGGGAGGGGTTGTAGCTTCCCTCTAGGAAGGTGCCTAGGAGCCTTACTCTGAGCGCACACTGAACAGGAGGAGACATAACCCTTAACGTCTTTAGCCAACGTAGGCCACCAATACCTCCCCCGAAGGCTCCCCACTGTCCTCGTCACCCCAGGGTGACCCGAGGAGGGTAGGACGTGAGCCCACCGAATCAGTTTGTCCCGAACACCAAGCGGCACGTACCTTCGCCCCGCTGGACACTGAGGAGGCGCGGGTTCAGCCCGTAACGCCCGCTAGATGTCCGAGTCCACCTCCCATACCACTGGGGCTACCAACTTTGAGGCGGGAAGGATGGGAGTTGGTTCGGTGGACCCATCCTCCGTGTCGTAAAGGCGGGACAGTGCGTCAGCCTTTACGTTCTGGGAGCCCGGTCTATAAGACAAAGTAAACCGGAACCGGGTGAAGAAGATGGCCCACCTTGCCTGACGTGGGTTAAGTCTCCTAGCTGCCCGAATATACTCCAGATTCTGGTGGTCGGTCCAGATGAGAAAGGGGTGCTTAGCCCCCTCAAGCCAGTGTCTCCACACCTTCAGTGCCTTAACCACCGCTAGCAACTCCCGGTCCCCCACATCATAGTTACGCTCCTCTGGGCTGAGCTTCCTTGAGAAGAAAGCGCAGGGGCAGAGTTTTGGTGGCGTACCCGAGCGCTGTGATAGCACGGCACCCACCCCAGCCTCGGACGCGTCCACCTCCACTATGAATGCTAGAGAGGGGTCCGGATGCGCCAACACGGGCGCATCAGTGAACAGCGCCTTCAACTTGTTGAATGCTCCGTCCGCCTCGGCTGACCACTGCAAACGCACCGGGCCCCCCTTCAGCAGTGAGGTAATGGGAGCCGCTACCTGGCCAAAACCCCGGATAAACCTCCGGTAGTAGTTGGCAAAACCCAAAAACCGCTGCACCTCCTTTACCGTGGTCGGAGTCGGCCAATTACGCACGGCACTAATGCGGTCACCCTCCATCACTACCCCCGAGGTGGAAATGCGATATCCCAGAAAAGAGACGGCTCGTTTAGAGAACACGCATTTCTCAGCCTTGACGTATAGGTCATGCTCCAGCAGTCTACCAAGCACTTTGCGCACCAGAGACACATGCGCGGTGTGAGTGGCCGAGTAGATCAGAATGTCATCGATATAAACAACCACTCCCTGCCCGCACAGGTCCCTGAGAATCTCGTCTACAAAGGATTGAAAAACGGCTGGAGCATTTTTTAACCCATACGGCATGACGAGGTACTCATAGTGGCCTGATGTAGTACTAAATGCGGTTTTCCACTCGTCTCCCTTCCGAATACGCACCAGACTATACGCGCTCCTGAGATCCAGTTTTGTGAAGAACTGCGCTCCGTGGAACGATTCCACCGCCGTAGCGATGAGAGGTAGAGGGTAACTATACCCCACTGTGATGGCGTTTAGACCTCTATAATCGATACACGGACGCAAACCTCCCTCCATTTTCCTCACAAAAAAGAAACTCGAGGAGACGGGTGAAATGGAGGGCCGAATGTACCCCTGTCCCAGCGACTCCGTGACATATGTCTCCATTGCCAACGTCTCCTCCTGGGACAGCGGGTACACGTGACTCTTGGGAAGCGCAGCGTCTACCTGGAGATCTATCGTACAATCCCTTCCCGGTCGATAAGGTGGTAATTTAGTCGCTTTCACTTTACTGAAAGCGATTGCCAAATCGGCATACTCGGGGGGAATGCACACCGTGGAACCCTGGTCTGGACTCTCCACCGACGTGGCACCGATGGAAACTCCCAAACACCTTCCAGAACACTCCTCTGACCACCCCTGGAGAACCCCTGTCTCCACGAAATTTTAGGATTGTGCCGGGCCAACCAGGGAGTCCCCAGCACCACTGGAAACGCAGGCGAATCAATAATAAAGAAACTGATACGCTCCCTATGATTCCCCTGCGTCACCATGTCCAGTGGGACCGTGGTCTCCCTGACCATCCCTGACCCTAATGGCCGGCTATCTAGGGAGTGCACGGGGAAGGGAGAATCTATCGGCACCAGCGGAACCCCTAACTTAAGGGCGAGTCCGCGATCCATAAAGTTCCCAGCTGCGCCTGAATCGACTAGCGCCCTATGCTGGGAAGAGGGAAAAAAGTGAAGGAAAAAGGTTAAGACAAACATGTGGCCAACAAGGGGTTCTGGGTGAGTTTGATGCTGACTCACCTGGGGTGACCGAGAAGCGTTCCGCCTGCCATCTCTACTCCCAGACGGACCCCCCCAGCACCGATCAGACGTGTGTCCTCTCCGACCACAGTTGGTGCAGGGAAAGCCTCCTCCTCCGGTACCCCTCGGCGCAGCCCCTCCCAACTCCATCGGAATGGGAGCGGAGGGGCTGGGTGGTGGAATGCACAGGACCCTCTCTGAACGCCCGCGGGCAGCCAGCAGATTATCCAGTCGAATGGACATGTCAATCAGCTGATCCAGTGACAGAGTGGTGTCCCGACACGCTAACTCCCGGCGGACGTCCTCTCGGAGACTACACCTGTAGTGGTCCATGAGGGCCCTGTCGTTCCACCCAGATCCGGCTGCCAAGGTCTGGAACTCCAGCGCGTAATCCTGGGCGCTCCTCCTCTCCTGCCTGAGATGAAATAGTCGTTCTCCCACCGCTCGGCCGTCTAGAGGGTGATCAAACACGGCACGGAAGCGGAAAACTCTGGGTAGTGCTCCCGCGCTGAGTCTGGGCCATTCCAGACTGCGTTCGCCCACTCCAGAGCACGACCCGTGAGGCAAGAGATGAGGACACTCACCCTCTCTGCTCCTGAGGGAGTGGGTCTGATGGTGGCCAGGTATAGCTCCAGCTGAAGCAGAAACCCCTGGCAACCCGCCGCAGCTCCATCATAAGCCTTCGGTAGCGTCAGACGGAGGGTGCTGGAGTCGGGAGATGGAGAGTCCGGAACCGTGGGTGCCGAAGGTGGAGAGAGGAGACCACTCCTCTCCCATCGGTCCATTCTCTCCATCACTTGATCCATCGCGGATCCGATCCGATGGAGGACGGTGGTGTGGTGGAGAACCCGTTCCTCCATCGATGGGAGAGGGTTGGCTGCTGCTCCTGCTGACTCCATTCAATTTGATAGGTGCGGGATTCTGTAATGCTCCGGGTGTCGTGGGTGTGGAGTCAAATGCAGGAAACAGAATTTCAATGCTGTGCGTCTTTTAATAGCGCTTAACACACCACAGGGTGCTCACAAAAGTAACGTTCCAAACACAACAGAGCCGAAGGTTACAATGAAATAATCCCGCACAACAACCAGGCGGGCCGGCTGTCTAATAAAGACAAACTAATTAACCCTACACAGGTGCTACCACTAAACATACAAGGAGGGGGAGGAAAAACAATCAGTGGCAGCTAATAGGCCGGTGACGACGACCGACGAGCGCCACCCGCCCGGGAAAAGGAAACACCCTCGGTCGGACTCGTGACACTGATGAACCAAACTACCCAATAATCCCCTCCATGAAGACTGGGGGTCAGCCTGATGAACCAAACTACCCAATAATCCCCTCCATGAAGACTGGGGGTCAACCTGATGAACCAAACTACCCAATAATCCCCTCCATGAAGACTGGGGGTCAGCCTGATGAACCAAACTACCCAATAATCCCCTCCATGAAGACTGGGGGTCAGCCTGATGAACCAAACTATCCAATAATCCCCTCCATGAAGACTGGGGGTCAACCTGATGAACCAAACTACCCAATAATCCCCTCCATGAAGACTGGGGGTCAGCCTGATGAACCAAACTACCCAATAATCCCCTCCATGAAGACTGGGGGTCAACCTGATGAACCAAACTATCCAATAATCCCCTCCATGAAGACTGGGGGTCAGCCTGATGAACCAAACTACCCAATAATCCCCTCCATGAAGACTGGGGGTCAGCCTGATGAACCAAACTACCCAATAATCCCCTCCATGAAGACTGGGGGTCAGCCTGATGAATCGAACTTCCCAATAATCCCCTCCATGAAGACTGGGGGTCAACCTGATGAACCAAACTTCCCAATAATCCCCTCCACGAAGACTGGGGGTCAGCCTGATGAACCAAACTACCCAATAATCCCCTCCATGTAGACTGGGGGTCAGCCTGATGAACCAAACTTCCCAATAATCCCCTCCATGAAGACTGGGGGTCAGCCTGATGAACCAAACTACCCAATAATCCCCTCCATGAAGACTGGGGGTCAGCCTGATGAACCAAACTACCCAATAATCCCCTTCATGAAGACTGGGGGTCAGCCTGATGAACCAAACTTCCCAATAATCCCCTCCATGAAGACTGGGGGTCAGCCTGATGAACCAAACTTCCCAATAATCCCCTCCATGAAGACTGGGGGTCAGCCTGATGAACCAAACTTCCCAATAATCCCCTCCATGTAGACTGGGGGTCAGCCTGATGAACCAAACTATCCAATAATCCCCTCCATGAAGACTGGGGTTCAGCCTGATGAACCAAACTACCCAATAATCCCCTCCATGAAGACTGGGGGTCAACCTGATGAACCAAACTTCCCAATAATCCCCTCCATGTAGACTGGGGGTCAACCTGATGAACCAAACTACCCAATAATCCCCTCCATGAAGACTGGGGGTCAGCCTGATGAACCAAACTACCCAATAATCCACTCCATGAAGACTGGGGGTCAGCCTGATGAACCAAACTACCCAATAATCCCCTCCATGAAGACTGGGGGTCAGCCTGATGAACCAAACTACCCAATAATCCCCTCCATGAAGACTGGGGGTCAGCCTGATGAACCAAACTACCCAATAATCCCCTCCATGTAACTCACATTCACACATAATCAAACATGTTTTTTCTTGTATACAGAGTATATTAATTATAATTCATATGCCTTGTTTAACTGATTGAACAATATTTTTTGTTTTAACTTATTTGTTTTCATAACAGCTTTTTTTGGATTCCTACCTCACCTGCACACCATTTTTACCAGGTTTTTTATCTGTACTGTTTTGTCTTTCACTTATTTTCTTTGTTGTGAATAAATAAAAACCTTAAACCTCTGTCTCTATCACTCACTGTGGTGGTTCATTCCTCTGTCTCTATCACTCACTGTGGTGGTTCATTCCTCTGTCTCTATCACTCACTGTGGTGGTTCATTCCTCTGTCTCTATCACTCACTGTGGTGGTTCATTCCTCTGTCTCTATCACTCACTGTGGTGGTTCATTCCTCTGTCTCTATCACTCACTGTGGTGGTTCATTCCTCTGTCTCTATCACTCACTGTGGTGGTTCATTCCTCTGTCTCTATCACTCACTGTGGTGGTTCATTCCTCCGTCTCTATCACTCACTGTGGTGGTTCATTCCTCCGTCTCTATCACTCACTGTGGTGGTTCATTCCTCTGTCTCTATCACTCACTGTGGTGGTTCATTCCTCTGTCTCTATCACTCACTGTGGTGGTTCATTCCTCCATCTCTATCACTCACTGTGGTGGTTCATTCCTCCGTCTCTATCACTCACTGTGGTGGTTCATTCCTCTGTCTCTATCACTCACTGTGGTGGTTCATTCCTCTGTCTCTACCACTCACTGTGGTGGTTCATTCCTCCGTCTCTATCACTCACTGTGGTGGTTCATTCCTCCGTCTCTATCACTCACTGTGGTGGTTCATTCCTCTGTCTCTATCACTCACTGTGGTGGTTCATTCCTCTGTCTCTATCACTCACTGTGGTGGTTCATTCCTCCGTCTCTATCACTCACTGTGGTGGTTCATTCCTCCGTCTCTATCACTCACTGTGGTGGTTCATTCCTCTGTCTCTATCACTCACTGTGGTGGTTCATTCCTCCGTCTCTATCACTCACTGTGGTGGTTCATTCCTCCGTCTCTATCACTCACTGTGGTGGTTCATTCCTCTGTCTCTATCACTCACTGTGGTGGTTCATTCCTCTGTCTCTATCACTCACTGTGGTGGTTCATTCCTCTGTCTCTATCACTCACTGTGGTGGTTCATTCCTCCGTCTCTATCACTCACTGTGGTGGTTCATTCCTCCGTCTCTATCACTCACTGTGGTGGTTCATTCCTCTGTCTCTATCACTCACTGTGGTGGTTCATTCCTCTGTCTCTATCACTCACTGTGGTGGTTCATTCCTCCGTCTCTATCACTCACTGTGGTGGTTCATTCCTCCGTCTCTATCACTCACTGTGGTGGTTCATTCCTCTGTCTCTACCACTCACTGTTCTCAGTTAGCTGTGTGTAAGGCTTTGTTTCAGAGTGTGTGACTATTTCGTGCATCCCAGCTCTACAACAAGAAATCTGATTCATTTTGAGCAACAGCTTTTGCTTCACGCTCTGATTTAACTGGCCTGCACTATGTCACAACCACTGAGAAGCATTGGATTATGTGGATTATTCAGCATCAGGGATGTCCGTTTCTAGTTGATTACAGTCATAAAGAGCGCTGACATGCGCCAAGGCTCTGGTTTAATGAAAGGAAAAGGGCTGGCGAGGAGCCTGTGTTTTTAGCACTGCTCAAAGTCCTGAGAACTCACGTCTGTCCCGGAGCAAGGCCAGAAAGACATGGGGAGTGAAAAACACCCCAGTGGGTTCTAACCAGGCCAGATCCCCCTTAGCGCTGGGTGGAAAAGAACAGGACAAGCAGGAGCCGGAAGATGGAGAAAGCTTTGCCAAAGTGCTGCTTCCCATGTCAGCGCCTCTGTGCTTCCCAGGGCTATGGCAAGCAGCACAGCATGAGAGAGAGAGAGCAAGAGAGAGAGAGAGAGAGAGAGAGAGAGAGAGAGAGATGCCAAATATAATTTGTTTTTTGTCCATCGCTTTCCTGAGAGAATGGCGCCATCTAGTCTGAGCAGAGAAAAAACTGTGCACAATCTGTATAATGTCAACAATGGACACAGTTATGATACAATGGACACATGTCAACAATGGACACAGTTATGATATCGTTCAGAAGAGCTTTGAGAGTCCATAACACATTATGAAGAATGTCTATAGGTAGGCAAATGCAGTCATAGTCTTGTCATATTCTCGCCCTCTAGTGGCCTCATGGGTGGAATGTTATGAATATTTTTTATAATTTCCTAATTAATCAACATTATTTTTTTTTAAATGCTAAAAAGACAGTGTTTCTATGTCAAATGTCTTTAAAAATATATATTTCAGTCTCCGTGATGTATATAAAGTGTAATGTTGGGATGCAAGGGCAAAATGTAATACATTTCAACTCTATATCTGACATGGTACAGGTGTCTTCTTTTTTTTGAGACCATAACCATGTGTGTGAGGTCTATACTTTTGTTTCAAAGTAGATTTGTTTAAGACCGCCAAGTAACACAGTGTGACCCTGATTTAGTCCACTGCAGTAAAAGATTAACCTTGATTTTATCTTTCATTCACAAAAAATTGTTCCCTCAAAGTAAGACACAATGCAGATTGTGTATCGTGACTCTGATGCTCAGGTATCTGAATAAGCAGAATCACTTTTGTTTTATACCTATATGTTTTAAGGCTATGTGTGTTTCCCTCGTGACTCCTTAGTTATAGATTATATATAACTACACACACAGGGAACAGTAATGAACTTCAGACTATGCTATTTCCTGTGTTGTTCTTTTCCTTTGCGTACTAAATTACTGCTACATCTGCACAGGCATTTCCTGCCTGACCTTGAGCCAGGCTCCCGCGCACCCTCAAAGTGACGGGGAAATCACTGACAGCCAAGGACACGCATCTGCACGGACAGAGGACGGACTCCCTGCCACAACAGGCATACACTACTAACAGTAGGTGAAAAATAGTAGGCTTTACAACACAGTCTAATATTTTATAATTACAGTAGACTAAAAATGTATGCTTTATAAATAGAAAGGGTTATTCAATATTTGAGTTGCTGAGTATGAGGGATATATTTCATTATTATTCTTTTTTTTCATTTAGTAGACGCTCTTATCCAGTACGACTTACAGGAGCAATTCAGTCATTCGTACCAGCGACCTTTCGGTTACTGGCCGAGTGCTTGTAACTGCTAGGCTCCCTGCCGCCCAGATCTCAGGTGATCTGTAGGAAGTCAAGTTCACATTACTCTCTCAACATAGATCTCATTTTCTCTGGAACATCATCTATACAGATGTAGGATCTTAATTTGATCACCCTGTTGCAGGAGAACTTGTAGTGGATTTTAGGTTTAATAAGGCTTTTGAAGTTTGTCATTTCCACTTTGAAATTTCAGACGGCTTTCCCTTACAAAAAATGTATCAACCCCTACAATCATGTCCATTAATTATAATCCACATAATAATTCACATTTCCTGTTGCTGCAGGATTATTTTCCTGCTGTAGTAAACTGACTCAAATTAAGATCCTACATCTGTATAATTAACACAGGCCTCCAAAGCCATAACATATCCTATCAGTCATGTATGACATACCGACCCAGGTGTGGCTGCAGGTGTGAGATCATGTGGGAGTTGGCATTATTATTCTGGGGCGTGGAGTAGTAGAAGACCATTCACTCACACCAAAGTATTCAAAACCAAACCAAATGTTCATCAATTATGTAATCGCTGCCATTTTGAAATGCTATGCTTCTAAAATCGGGCACAAGTGTTTTTATTCAATGGGAAATGTATATAAGTGAAGGTTAGCTCAAAGATAGTTTAGAATAATATAATTCATGTAAAAGAAAGCAAATAAGATGCAAGTGTGACCTCACTGTATTTTGCGAGCGTGCTCAGAAAACATTGATTGTCCTCGTGGCAGTAAAAGACTGCCTTTTCTCACACTGCTAATTCATTCCCTGAACAAAATGTTATAGGCTCTGGAAACGAACCAAGCCAAAGTAAAATAATTAGCATAGATTTAAAATAACAAATGTTTCCCTCTGGCGACTTGCTAAACTTTCATAGACATAATAGCACACAGAATTATTATTCCAACTCTGCCCAAAAACAAGCCAAGCACACAGTGTCTATTGTGCTCTGTAATTGGTGTCTGCTTTTAATGTTCAATCATATGGCAAGTGACCATGATGGCAATACAAACACACTGAGAATCAATTCCCCTGTGGATCAACTCTCCAGTCAACACAACACACTGTTCTCTTCTTCCATCCAACCCTGTGCAATGTTAGTTTGGAGAATCTTGTCCTGACATCCCCTGCCTCTTCACCTACAAGTCCAACCCCCTCCACCCCTTCTTCTCTTTAGTCCCCCATCTCTCCATCCCTTTACCCCTCCATCCCTCCATCCCCTCCTAATCCCAGCAGGGGGAGTCATAGTTTCCGTAAAGGTCACGTAATCGTATGAGATCATGGTGTTTGATACAAGTATCTCTACTGCTTTCCCATGGGAGAGTTCTAGAAGGAACTGGCAGTGGGCTCTCTCTCTTTTTCTCTCTCTCTATCCTCAACAGTCTCTCTCTCTCTTTTTCTCTCTCTCTCTCTCTCTCTCTCTCTCTCTCTCTCTCTCTCTCTTTCTGCTGAGTGTTCCGTATGCTGCTGAGAACCAACATCATGCTGCACATATCCTCAACAGTGCCTCTGTTTCCTACACTGGGTTCTAACTAGTGGCTGCCATGTGCTTCGCCTTAAAGCACAATTACAATGTAGGGCTATGACATATGCTCAGTGCCAGGATGCATTGCTGACTAACCTAGGCTCAGGCTCAGAAAGAGACAGCTATGGCTGTCGCAGACGCTTCTTAATGCATGTTTGTTGTATAGACAGGTGCATGTCTTCACACTGTCCCATCTCATCTGTTACGGTTCACAGTGTTGCAGTGGTCTGGCCCTAAGAGCCCAGGGCTGGAAGAGGCTTTTAATGCTGTTCTACAGACCCAGGGGGGTTGCTTCCTGATCCAGCCCTGACGGACTGGCTGACTCTATGGCTCCGATGGCCACAGCCCTGGTCCCCAGGTGCCCCTCTCAGTCCATGTTATCACCCAACATGACAGCTGGTGTCCCCCTGAGCGAGAGCACAGCTCTCTACATGAGTGCCCGTCCCGGCCATCCGCAGCCCAGGCTCAGGCAGGAAGTGACAGACTGGGTTGGCCAGCCTTTTTCTTTCTGCCGAGTTAAAGGAGTGAAGAGATCGTTCTCTAACTTCAGAGCAGTTTGCCAATTATGGCCAGAGAGAGAGAGAGGGAGAGGGAGAGAGAGAGAGAGAGAGAGAGAGAGAGAGAGAGAGAGAGAGAGAGAGAGAGAGAGAGAGAGAGAGAGAGAGAGAGAGAGAGAGAGAGAGAGAGAGAGAGAGAGAAGAGAGAGAGAGAGAGAGAGAGAGAGGGAGAGAGAGAGAGAGAGAGAGAGAGAGAGAGAGAGAGAGAGAGAAAGAGAGAGAGAGAGAGAGAGAGAGAGAGAGAGAGAGAGAGAGAGAGAGGGAGAGAGAGAGAGAGAGAGAGAGAGAAAGAGAGAGAGAGAGAGAGAGAGAGAGAGAGAGAGAGAGAGAGAGAGAGAGAGAGAGCAGTAGAGCTGCAGGGCAGTTTAAAAATCAATAACCGGATCAAGCGATGTTCTAAAACAGAACTCTTGGCGAGGAGAAGAAAACACTCTTTCAACATCAAATTAAAGAGATTGATTGTGAGACAGAGACGTATGCAGTTTCAGAAAGCAGGGCAAAATGTCAAATCTTGAAACGTGCTACTCTTTTATTTACAATCCACTATGACACCTCTGACCTGGCTTCTTGACATGAGTATGACTTATCGCATATCATCACTCATCATTGAGATTGTTCTGGGAGCCTTGCCCAGAAACACTGGGTTTATTCAATAATATAAATATATCTGTTTTAAAACCCTGGCAGCTAAAACCATGCAGGCCATTCGTTGAATGGATAATGAGTGAACAGGAAATTAGCCAATAATCCATTCAGGTTGTTTAGCCACCAATGTTACGAGGTGCTGGAAATGTGAGGTGAATGATGTAATTTCATATGTATGACGCATAAGTGTTGCAAGGGGAGTATCCAGTCCTCTCAGTCCCTTTCCACCAGGTAGTAAATGCATCCATGCGGTTAAATACGTACAGGATGCTGCTGGCCTGCTCTGCGCTGTTCACTGTGTGTTCACTATGCCTACCCACACAATCAGAGCAATGACAAGAGAGCCTTAGCAAAACACCTCTGGCGCCGTGACCCATGTCCAACCATAAATTATTCCTGAGTGTGAGCATAAAAAGGGTATGCCACTCAAACGCTGCGCTCCTATGACATACCATTAGATTTGTCCTTTCACAGCGACCAGCACCCCCTGAGGTGTAGGAGTCACGCTGTGGCAAAGCGATGCAAAAATCATTATTTTCTCTGATAAATAAATAAATGAGCTAAGGGCCCTTCAGACTTCACTCCAGCCACCCTTGATACTGGGAGGGGGGCTGAATAATATAGAACAAATAACTTATGAATAATATTTTTTGTCTTGCTGTCACAGCGGATTGGCTAGCGGCGGTGTTAAGGGACAAACAGATATGCCGCTGGGCAAACAGATATGCCGCTCCGGTTGAGAGAGAAGTGGGAGGAAATCGACAACTGTTTTAAGCAACGTGAGGTTGACTGAGATGGAGTTTGTCGCTGCAGGCTGTGTGGCAATCAAGCGGTGACGATCAAAGGATAGGTAGATTTGTGTTCAGATCAGAAATACTGTATATTCTAAGTAGGAAGAAGTCAGAATGGCCATTTAATGGATACGTAGTTCCACCTGGATTAAATCTGAACAAGGGGGAACACGTCTACTACAAGCCATGGTAGGCCTTCTCTCATTCTTTATTATTACCGTGCACAAACCACAGATCTTCTATCACTCCTCCAGGTCACAGGTCACAGGTCACTAATACATGTGCAATGACCAAAACATGGACTTCTAACATGGACGTACACTGCACCTTGTATCTTTGCCTGAGGAGCAGCTTCACTCCCGATCTCTATTCTCTCCCTGTTGAACCTCACTGTGGGAAGGTGAACTCGTGACCTCTCCTAAACCCTCATCTCTGTGGTAATCCTGCTTTATATCATCGTGACAGGGAAACCACAGTTTGCTCACCCCAATGCAAACATGTCAATTGGAATCACATGTTCCTATTCACGTTGTCTAGTTCTTCCACCCATTACCCTTTCCCTCATCACCGTCACTGATCAGACATGGTGTCCCCCTTTGGAGCATCTTGCCCTGGCTAACTGAGCTCTGAGCCTTTCGATGGGACACTCCAACCACAGTAGAATCCTTTCTGTATAACATTGCTTTATTACATTAGCCTTGAGCTCATTTCCTGTTCATTATAACTCCTTCAGTAAGCGTGTCCTAAGGCCCGGTCCTGCTAGTGTCTCTGTAGCTCCTCTCTGAGGGGCTAATCCTGTTGGCTAAGTGGAACTCAGCTGGGGTACAGATGTGACAGAAATACCTCAGTGGTTTGGGCTGGGGTCTTCAGTCTCCACAGGGGAGCACAGCAGTGGTATGTGATTTCAGACATGTTCTCCCATCGAAGATACACTATATATACAAAAGTATGTGGACTCCCCTTCATATTAGTGGATTTGGCTATTTCAGCCACACCCGTTACTGACAGGTGTATAAAATCGAGCACACAGCCATGCAATCTCCATAGACAAACATTGGCAGTAGAATGGCCTTACTGAAGAGCTCAGAGACTTTCAACATAGTACCATCATAGGGTTTGTCACATTTCTGCCCTGTTAGAGCTGTCCCGGCCAACTGTAATGCTATTATTGTGAAGTGGAAACATCTAGGAGCAACAACGGCTCAGCCACGAAGTGGTAGGCCACACAAGCTCACAGAAGGGGATTGCCGAGTGCCGAAGCTCGTTCTGTGAGTTTTGCAACACTCACTACCGTGTAGGAGCTTCGTTAGGAGCTTCATGAAATGGGTTTCCATGGTCGAGCAGCCGCAACACAAGCCTAAGATCACCATGCGCAATGCCAAGCGTCGGCTGGAATGGTGTAAAGCTTGCTGCCATTGGACTCTGGAGCAGTGGAAACACCTACTCTGGAGTGATGAATCACGCTTCACCATCTGGCAGTCTGACTGAAAAATCTGGGTTTAGCGGATGCCAGGAGAAAGCTACTTGCCCTAATGCATAGTGACAACTGTAAAGTTTGGTGGAGGAGGAATAATGCTCTGGGGCTGTTTTTCATGGTTCGGGATAGGCCCCTTTGTTCCAGTGAATCTTAAATCTACAGTATACAATGACATTCTAGACGATTCTGTCCTTACGACTTTGTGGCAAAAGTTTGGGTAAGGCCCTTTCCCATTTCAGTATGACAATGCCCCTGTGCACAAAGCGTGGTCCATACAAAAATGGTTTGTCGAGATCGGTGTGGAAGAACTTGACTGGCCTGCACAGAGCCCTGACCTCAACCCTATCGAACACCTTTGGGATTAATTGGAACGCCGACTGTGAGGCTAGACTAATCGCCCGAATATCAGTGCCCGACCTCATTAATGCTCTTGTGGCTGAATGGAAGCAAGTCCCCGCAGCAATGTTCCAACATCTAGTGGAAGGTGTTCCCAGAAGAGTGGAGGCTGTTATAGCAGCAAAGGGGGGGACCAACTCCATATTAATGCCCATGATCATGGAATGATATGTTCGACGAGCAGGTGTCCACATACTTGTGTTCATGTAGTGCATCTTCAATGCTTAGTGAAAGTGGGTGAGACCCCATACTATGAGAATTTCAATAAGCATTTTTCTACGGCTGGCCATGCTTTCCACCTGGCTACCTCTACCCCGGTCAACAGCACTGCACCCCCACAGCAACTCACCCAAGCCTTCTCCATTTCTCCTTCTCCCAAATCCAGTCAGCTGATGTTCTGAAAGAGCTGCAAAATCTGGACCCCTACAGATCAGCCGGGCTAGACAATCTGGACCCTTTCTTTCTAAAATGATCTGCCAAAATTGTTGCCACCCCTATTACTAGCCTGTTCAACCTCTCTTTCGTGTCGTCTGAGATTTCCAAAGATTGGAACGCAGCTGTGGTCATGCCCCTCTTCAAAGGGGGGGGAACACTCTTGACCCAAACTGCTACAGACCTATATCTATCCTACCCTGCCTTTCTAAGGTCTTCGAAAGCCAAGTCAACAAACAGATTACCGACCATTTTGAATCTCACCATACCCTCTCTGCTATGCAATCTGGTTTCAGAGCTGGTCATGGGTGCACCTCAGCCATGCTCAAGGTCCTAAATGATATCTTAACCACCATCGATAAGAAACATTCCTGTGCAGCCGTATTCATTGATCTGGCCAAGGCTTTCGACTCTGTCAATCACCACATCCTCATCGGCAGACTCGACAGCCTTGGTTTCTCAAATTGCCTAGCCTGGTTCACCAACTACTTCTCTGATAGAGTTCAGTGTGTCAAATCGGAGGGTCTGCTGTCCGGACCTCTGGCAGTCTCTATGGGGGTGCCACAGGGTTCAATTCTTGGACCGACTCTCTTCTCTGTATACATCAATGATGTCGCTCTTGCTGCTGGTGAGTCTCTGATCCACCACTACGCAGACGAACCATTCTGTATACTTCTGGCCCTTCTTTGGACACTGTGTTAACAACCCTCCAGGCAAGCTTCAATGCCATACAACTCTCCTTCCGTGGCCTCCAATTGCTCTTAAATACAAGTAAAACTAAATGCATGCTCTTCAAACGATCGCTGCCTGCACCTGCCCGCCCGATCACTACTCTGGACGGCTCTGACTTAGAATACGTGGACAACTACAAATACCTAGGTGTCTGGTATGCCCGCGGGCATACATATACCCGTAGCATATTCGCTGTCTAGGCACACTAGGTAAGACCTGGGCGGACCACCCCTTGTATTTTGGTTAGGGCACCAGGTGGTGCTAAATTAGGTAAGTAGTGGGTAGGCAGGTAAGATAGGAGAGGGGGGGGGGGCTTTGAGATTTACTTTCTTTGCTTTGGTTCCGTCCAGCCCCTTTTCCCCATATTACAGTGTAAAGGAATAAAGTCCTTGTAAACGGTACCACATTCTGCTTGTTGTCATTTTTACTCGCACCTACAGTCCATACCTTTTTCGCTTCACAGAGAGTTTAGTTGTAGCAGGGTGTTGCGTTCCCTCTTCATAGAGGCGTGCGTAACACAACTAGCGTAACATTGTAAGCAAATGACTTCTGTCTGAACGCACACAAATCCGATTTGGTCACATGTGACTTGCTGTTTGGCCAGTTAGTATTCCACAACTGATTTGAGCATCACACTGCAGTGTGAACAAGGCTTTCGTCTCTCACTCCTGTCTTATTGTACTAGGCTGACTCCTCCGCAAACCTATAAATACCTAGGTGTCTGGCTAGACTGTAAACTCTCCTTACAGACTCACATTAAGCATCTCCAATCCAAAGTTAAATCTAGAATCGGCTTCCTATTTCGCAAACAAAGCCTCCTTCACTCATGCTGCCAAACACATCCTCGTAAAACTGACTATCCTACCGATCCTTGACTTCGGCGATGCCATTTACAAAATAGTCACCAACACTCTACTCAGTAAATTGGATGTAGTCTATCACAGTGCCATCCGTTTTGTCACCAAAGCACCATATACTACCCACCACTGCGACCTGTATGTTCTCGTTGGCTGGTCCTCGCTACATATTCGTCGCCAAACACACTGGCTCCAGGTCATCTATAAGTCTTTGCTAGGTAAAGCTCCGCATTATCTCAACTCACTGGTCACTATAGCAACACCCAGTCGGAGCACACGCTCCAGCACACGCCCTGGTCACCCCCAAAACCTCCTCTCCTTTATTGCTGCCAATGACTGGAACGAAGTACAAAAATCTCTGAAACTGGAAACACTTATCTCCCTCACTAGCTTTAAGCACCAGCTGTCAGAGCAGATTACTGCACCTGTACATAGCCCATCTATAATTTAGCCCAACAACTACAACTACCTCTCCCCTACTGTATTTATTGATTTATTTTGCTCCTTTACACCCCATTATTTTTATTTCTACTTTGCACATTCTTCCACTGCAAATCTACCATTCCAGTGTTTTACTTGCTATATTGTATTTACTTTGCCACCATGGCCTTTTTTTTGCCTTTACCTCCCTTATCTCAACTAATTTGCTGACATCGTATATAGACTTATTTGTCTACTGTATTATTGACTGTATGTTTGTTTTATTCCATGTGTTGTGTTGTTGTATGTGTCGAACTGCTTTGCTTTATCTTGGCCAGGTCGCAATTGTAAATGAGAACTTCTTCTCAACTTGCCTACCTGGTTAAATAAAGGTGAAATAAAAAAAATAAAAAGTAATAAGTAAAATAAAAAGTATAAGGCTTAAGCAGACAGACAGACAGGCAGCCAGACAGACAGACAGACAGGCAGACAGGCAGACAGACAGGCAGACAGGCAGAGAACAAGATGAAGCACAGAGTGACAGCAAAGAAGATCTTGAGACAGACAGCACAAAAGGGAGAAAAAACAAATGGCTAAAGCAGAGGCCCAGTTATAGTGGCGAGTTTACATTTGAGTAATTTAGCAGATGCTCTTATCCAGAGCAATTTACAGGAGCAATTAGGTTTAAGTGCCATGCTCAAGGGCACACAGGCATATTTTTCACCATGTCAGCTCGGGGATACAAACCAGCAATCTTTTTGGTTACTGGCCCAACGATTCTAACCACTAAGCTACCTGTTGCCCTAAACAGTGGTGTTTTTACATATTGCATTTGTTTTAAACATGAGCTGGTTAAAAAAGAGGAGGATGACCACGTCTCACCAGTCACTGGTACAGAAAGGGTGTACAGTATGTGTGGGATGTGTTTCAGTCGTGTACATGTACTGTGTGTGTGTGGCTGGTGGCCTGCCCGGGGGAGGGGGGTTGGCAGTTGGCAGTTGGCAGTGATGTGGTCTGGTGTGGATAAAATGCCATGACCAAATTCTTGTCTCATTCCCCCCATGATGAAAGTGCTCTCCCTATCTGAACTCCCTGAGTTCCCCTGCTCCGATCACTCCATGGCACTGAGCTCATCAGTCATGCTGCAATGGGATGTGACGTGGGCGTGTCGGGGACTTGTGATTCCATATGTGAAACAGTTAAACCCCTAACAGCTCTCAGATGGCGAGATGGGGGAGGGGAGATTGCCAAAGGCTCCCTCTCTATCTCCCCCCAAGCTCAATCCGCCACGACACCCTCACAGTCCTTCTGTTACTGTAGTAGTGCCTGGGATACACCATGGAACAGAACCACAGGCTCTGGAGTCCTCACAAACCTCTCCATAACAGAACATGCAAACACACCGACTGTCCCATGACATAAACCATCACCCCCCCGTCCCCCCCATCCTCCTTTCTCTTCATCGACCCTAACCCAACATGAACACACACCACCCCACCGTTTATTCACTATGGCAGGTCTACAACCAAGACGGTAAGCCTTACAGTTTGGCCTGGAGGCATTATCCAATTCTGCACTGTTTCTGTTTCCTACCCTAACTGTCAACCCTGAACATTTTCACTTCTTTTTTTTTTTGCAATCAAGTACTTTGAGCTTGGTGGTGAAAACCTAGGTATCCTCTGGGGTGCAGTAGGCTGGAGGAAGTGGTTTGAGAGGGTAATTCCAGACGCCCAGCTCCAGTGCCTAAACTGCCATGGTTCCACAAACAACACATTCTCTCCTGGGTTTCTAGTGTTTCACTACCTCTCGCTCTGCATTTCACTCTGGGACATGTTGGCTCTCGCTTTGCATTTCACTATGGGACATGTTGGCTCTCGCTCTGCATTTCACTATGGGACATGTTGGCTCTCGCTCTGCATTTCACTATGGGACATGTTGGCTCTCGCTCTGCATTTCACTATGGGACATGTTGGCTCTCGCTCTGCATTTCACTATGGGACATGTTGGCTCTCGCTCTGCATTTCACTATGGGACATGTTGGCTCTCGCTCTGCATTTCACTATGGGACATGTTGGCTCTCGCTCTGCATTTCACTATGGGACATGTTGGCTCTTGGTTGACTCTTTCCCTTTCACTTTGTATTTTCCATGTTTCCATCAGTTCCTAAGCTTCTGCTGAAACCTCTGCTCAAACAGCCCAGAACAGAGGAGAACAGAGTGGCGAAAACATGGGAGTGATGTTTTCTCTGCCGACATGTTTGTCATACTTCTACACTGCTGCTTGTATACATTAGAGCTTTAAATAAATGACATGGATTATCTCCAGTGTGTACTGTACAACCAGAGAGGTAGAGTATATAGCTGTATCATATTCAATATAATGTATCCTTACACTCTTAGAAGAAAAGGTGATATGTAGAACCTTAAAAGGTTCTTCGACTGTCCACATAGGAGAACCCTTTGAAGAACCCTTTTTCGGTTCACTGTAGATAGAACCCTTTCTACAAAGGGTTCTACATAGAAACCAAAAAGATTGTACCAGGAACCCCAAAGGGTTCTCCTATTGGGACAGCTGAAGAACCCGTTTGGAACCCTTACAGCAACGCTGTAGCTGTGTCTCTTCTAAGTTCTTGAATAGTCATCATGTCCCTGGAATCTGTAGTGTAGTGTTGCATCCTGTCCTACTAGAGGTTAAGTGCAGAGTCTCTTTAACCTATTACATCTCTCTGTTGTTCCACAGATTTCCTCTCTCCGTCCCTACTTGTATTCCTATAGAGCAGGCCCTATGATTTATGACGTCTGTTTTCCTTTATACTTAATGACAGCTCCTCACATTCCAGAAAATGCACAGGGAAAGATGTTCCTACAGCAGGCTAAGATTTAAACCTACATACACACAATCGCCTTCATTTATGTCAAAGGCTCTTTAAGTTGACAGCCTGAAAACAATTAACACCTTTTCTCCAACATGTCTTGCTTTCCCTCTGGCATAAGAAGCAATAATATTTATTTTTGCCTGCAGTGTCATGGGTCCCATCAACTCGATTAGAGATTACTGCTCTGGCAAACAGGGTTTTCAACGCCTAGTGTGTGCGGTGAGGAACCAGCTTGACAAGGCAGTTAAGAATGTATACTCTGCTTTGGGAGAGATGCTGTTTTTTCCTCTCCCGGAGCAATTCCCATGCCTCTGAGGCTGTCTGCCTGCCCGCTTGATGTAAATCGTATGCAGGGAAAACGTCTGCACAGCGTACAGGCAATGAGATGATGTACACACAGGATATTTAGGAATAGTTTTTCAATGACTTCATTCTAGCTGGTGTTGAAACAAGTTCAATATTACTTGTCTTATCTTTGTATGATGCTGATGTGTAGTATCAATATTTATTTACATTGTAAACTTAGCAAAAAAAGAAACGTCCTCTCACTGTCAACTGCATTTATTTTCAGCAAACTTATCAGGTGTAAATATTTATATGAACATAACAAGGTTCAACAACTGAGACATAAACTGAACAAGTTCCACAGACATGTGACTAACAGACATGGAATAATGTGTCCCTGAAAAAGGGGTGGTCAAAATTAAAAGTAACAGTCAGTATCTGGTGTGGCCACCAGCTGCATTAAGTACTGCGTTGCTTCTCCTCCTCATGGACTGCACCAGATTTGCCAGTTCTTGCTGTGAGATGTTACCCCACTCTTCCTCCAAGGCACCTGCAAATTCCCGGACATTTCCGGCGGGGAACATCCCTAGCCGGTGATGTCTGGTGAGGACCTGCCTTACAACAGACCTACAAGCCCTCAGTCCAGCCTCTCTGAGTCTGAGCACTGATGAAGGGATTGTGCATTCCTGGTGTAACTCGGACAGTTGTTGTTGCCATCCTGTACCTGTCCCGCAGGTGTGATGTTCGGATGTACCGATCCTGTGCAGGTGTTGTTACACGTGGTCTGCCACTGCGAGGACGATCAGCTGTCCACCCTGTAGCGCTGTCTTAGGTATCGCACAGTACAGACATTGCAATTTATTGCCCTGGCAACATCTGCACTCCTCATGCCTCCTTGCAGCATTCCTAAGGCACGTTCACGCAGATGAGCAGGGACCCTGGGCATCTTTCTTTTGGTGTTTTTCAGAGTCAGTAGAAAGGCCTCTTTAGTGTCCTAAGTTTTCATAACTGTGACCTTAATTGCCTACCGTCTGTAAGCTGTTAGTGTCTTAACGACCGTTCCACAGGTGCATGTTCATGAATTGTTTATGGTTCAATGAACAAGCATGGGAAACAGTGTTTAAACCCTTTACAATGAAGATCTGTGAAGTTATTTGGATTTTTACGAATCATTTTTGAAAGACAGGGTCCTAAAAAAAGGTTTGTTTCTTTTGTTGCTGAGTTGATGTTTTACTTACACTCTTAGAAAGAAGGTGATATGATGTATCATGACAACATTGCATTTGGAAGTCACTGTTTATTTTCAGATTTCAATCACACTGCAATTGAGAGAGAATTTTTGTTCACCATCTATAACTGAAACCATAAGCCACTGGAGAGAGAAAGTCCACTGTCCACCAGTTTGTTTGTTTTAAATATTGTGATTTCCACAACTAAATCCAGTGGCAGTGGATGATTCTACTCAGTGGATGATTACACTCAGTGGATGATTCTACTCAGTGGATGCTTCTACTCAGTGGATGATTCTACTCAGTGGATGATTCTACTCAGTGGATGATTCTACTCAGTGGATGATTATACTCAGTGGATGATTACACTCAGTGGATGATTATACTCAGTGGATGATTCTACTCAGTGGATGATTCTACTCAGTGGATGATTATACTCAGTGGATGATTCTACTCAGTGGATGATTATACTCAGTGGATGGATGATTCTACACAGTGGATGATTCTACTCAGTGGATGGATGATTCTACTCAGTGGATGATTCTACTCAGTGATATTCAGACCCACAATCAATGCTTTATCAGTGTTTCAGTCGTGTACATGTACTGGAATCTCTCGGCGGAGGCCAAAAAGGGACTTTTGATAAGTGCCCAGACCTGTAAATTTCATTCACGTGTATTTAACAGCATGTTACACCACTCCTTTAAACAGCTCAGTGTGAGCCAAGAGTCTGGTTTTCATAACGAGGCTCCCATAACAGCTCTAATAATCAACGTGGAGTTCATTATTACAGGCTGTTGGGTTAGCTTACAGCAGGACTCTCCAACCCTGTTCCTGGAGAGCTACCCTCCTGTAGGTTTTAACTCCAACCCTGTTCCTGGAGAGCTACCCTCCTGTAGGTTTTAACTCCAACCCTGTTCCTGGAGAGCTACCTTCCTGTAGGTTTTAACTCCAACCCTGTTCCTGGAGAGCTACTTTCTTGTAGGTTTTCACTCCAACATTGTTCCTGGAGAGCTACCCTCCTGTAGGTTTTCACTCCAACCCTGTTCCTGGAGAGCTCCCTTCCTGTAGGTTTTTCAACCCTAATCTAGAGCACCTGATTCTAATAATTATCTGGTTGATAAGTTTAATCAGGTTAGTTACAACTGGGGTTGGAGCGAAAACCTACAGGAGTGTAGCTCTCCAGGAACAGGGTTAGAGAGCCCTGGCCTAGAGCCTACAGCCCAGAGCCCAGTCCCCAGGGCCAGGGGACATAGAGGAGAAAACACAGTGTCCCTGGGGAGCTAAGACGACTCTCTCTTTCTTTCTCGCACATGTTTTCTCTTTCATTCTCCCTTTCTGTTTTATTCTCTCCATTTCTGTTTTATTCTCTCCATTTCTATGTTTTATTCTCTCCATTTCTATGTTTTATTCTCTCCATTTCTATGTTTTATTCTCTCCATTTCTATGTTTTATTCTCTCCATTTCTATGTTTTATTCTCTCCATTTCTATGTTTTATTCTCTCCATTTCTGTTTTATTCTCTCCATTTCTATGTTTTATCCCCAGGGCCATTTCATAGAGGAGAAAACACAGTGTTTTATTCTCGCCATTTCTGTTTTATTCTCTCCATTTCTATGTTTTATTCTCTCCCTTTCTGTTTTATTCTCTCCATTTCTGTTTTATTCTCTCCATTTCTATGTTTTATTCTCTCCATTTCTATGTTTTATTCTCTCCATTTCTATGTTTTATTCTCTCCATTTCTATGTTTTATTCTCTCCATTTCTATGTTTTATTCTCTCCATTTCTTCCTCTGAGGGACATTAGTTCCTGTGAAACGAGAAGTAGCCCTTTTTGGGAATCTATAGTCCTGCCAGCTGCAGCCTGCTTCTCTCCCATGCTGTTTGTAGCTGGAGAGGATAGACCCATGGACATGAAGCGTAGCATGATATTGCATTTTGGTAGTTGCATGCAAGAGCATTTTTGGCATTGCTCACCATCCCATGGGAGAGGAGATAAAGCCATGAACTGACAGGGCTCTTAAGTGTCTCGCTATGAAATCTGAACTGTCCTTTTTCATCTATCATTCTATAATGGCCTATATTATTTGGGATGTTACCCTCTGATGGTCCCTGAGCTGTCTATTCTTCAAAAGTGTCTATTCTTTTGAAATGTAAAAAATAAATGAACAAGCTATTGATATTTAGGTGACTGGGGTTAATCTGGGGTTTAATCTTCGCTAACTAAACTGTCAATTAAATTCTGATGTCGGTGTCACAAGTTGTACTGTTTAATGTTACGCTTTATTCGCTATAGTCTCAGTCGATTTACAATAGACAAATAATTAGGGTAAAAAAAATCACCACTTTTCAGCCATTTTTCTCAGCTTGACTGTGGCACAGACCTGTTTTATCATGCATGTCACGCAGAAAGCTTCTGTCCTTGAAAATAGGAAACTTTCATCCTCTCCTTTCCCTTCATTTTCCACATTAACTGTTAATGACTCCAGATGTTTGGCCTTGTTTTCACTTTCCTTTTCAGCTAAATTGTCAATTGAATCTGGTCATGAAAGAGTAGCTGCTTTTCGGGAACAAAGACAGTGTGTGTCAGGATGGAGAGAGTGACCAGGACAGTGGGTGTCAGGATGGAGAGAGTGACCAGGACAGTGTGTGTCAGGATGGAGAGAGTGACCAGGACAGTGTGTGTCAGGATGGAGAGAGTGACCAGGACAGTGGGTGTCAGGATGGAGAGAGTGACCAGGACAGTGTGTGTCAGGATGGAGAGAGCGACCAGGACCGTGTGTGTCAGGATGGAGAGAGCGACCAGGACCGTATGTGTCAGGATGGAGAGCGACCAGGACAGTGGGTATCAGGATGGAGAGCGACCAGGACAGTGTGTGTCAGGATGGAGAGAGCGAACAGGACAGTACGTGTCAGGATGGAGTGACCAGGACAGTGTGTGTCAGGATGGAGTGACCAGGACCGTATGTGTCAGGATGGAGTGACCAGGACAGTGTGTGTCAGGATGGAGTGACCAGGACCGTATGTGTCAGGATGGAGTAACCAGGACAGTGTGTGTCAGGATGGAGTGACCAGGACCGTATGTGTCAGGATGGAGTGACCAGGACCGTATGTGTCAGGATGGAGTAACCAGGACAGTGTGTGTCAGGATGGAGTGACCAGGACCGTATGTGTCAGGATGGAGTGACCAGGACCGTATGTGTCAGGATGTGACCAGGACCGTATGTGTCAGGATGGAGTGACCAGGACCGTATGTGTCAGGATGGAGTGACCAGGACCGTATGTGTCAGGATGGAGTGACCAGGACCGTATGTGTCAGGATGGAGTGACCAGGACAGTGTGTGTCAGGATGGAGTGACCAGGACCGTATGTGTCAGGATGGAGTAACCAGGACAGTGTGTGTCAGGATGGAGAGCGACCAGGACAGCAGGATGAGAGGGGTTGTC
Source organism: Oncorhynchus tshawytscha (assembly GCF_018296145.1). Classification (NCBI taxonomy): domain Eukaryota; kingdom Metazoa; phylum Chordata; class Actinopteri; order Salmoniformes; family Salmonidae; genus Oncorhynchus; species Oncorhynchus tshawytscha. The sequence continues at coordinate 42,026,835 of NC_056458.1, read as the reverse complement.
CTGGTTCCCACATGATGCTGCAGCTGGCTTTTCACTGCTCTTTACTGACCTCTAAAGTCTCTCCATTCCTTTCTGTTTATTCCTTGAGAGCGGATCTCCTCTACCTGTGCCTTTACACTGCTGTCATGAATCTGCATGATGCCAGTTTAGGGTTGTTTACAAAAAGAAAATGGCTGACAGAAGCCATGCTCACAACCCTATTTGCTGGATGTTCTTCACAGTGTGTGTGTGTGTGGCAACGGGGGTTTTTCATCCGCGATAAGAGGGCTGATACAAGTCTTTAAATGCACAGGAGCTCTCCCATGAGGTTAGGTCCCAGTGCTCCACGGTTGTTCCTATCCAGATGTGTGCTGAGAATAAGGCCCTTTATTTATCGTTCTCCAGTTTATTTTTGGAACAGCTCTGGAATGTGCTCTTTCTGCCTGTTTGTGCCGAACATAAAAATGTAAGCATCAGTAAACGCTGCAGCAGCTGATGATAAAGAAACTGCAGCATGTTTGGAGCATGACTGGGACTAGGAGTGGGAGTGGGACTGTAGCTTCCCTCTGTAAGCCCCTGTACTGTGTGGCCATACTGGGACTGTAGCTTCCCTCTGTAAGCCCCTGTACTGTGTGGCCATACTGGGACTGCAGCTTCCCTCTGTAAGGCCCTGTACTGTGTGGCCATACTGGGACTGGGACTGGGACTGGGAGCTTCCCTCTGTAAGGCCCTGTACTGTGTGGCCATACTGGGACTGCAGCTTCCCTTTGTAAGGCCCTGTACTGTGTGGCCATACTGGGACTGGGACTGGGAGTGGGACTGGGACTGTAGCTTCCCTCTGTAAGGCCCTGTACTGTGTGGCCATACTGGGACTTCTTCTGGCACTAAAAATGGAGGACCTCTTGTGTCCTTTCACCGTTCCCTTGTTCCCTCTCCTCCATGAACAATGACAGGCTCCACCGCAGGCTGAGCCAGAAAGTGGGGTGCACACATTGTTGTTTACCCTCTAGGAATGCACGCCGCCTCTATTGTGGGGGGCAGAAGAATGACAACAGTTTAGACAAAGGATTTTGAAGGGAAAATGAACATTTAAAGTGATTGTGGTGAAGCCAGTTCAAACAGTATATAAAGGAGGCCTCAGATCTGATTTTCTTCAGGGGGAGAAACATTGGCAGCATGCCCAGATAGCAGAAAATTATCTGCTGGGCAGTATGCCCGCCCACTGAAGTTGGTGAGGGCTCTGGTCCTTCCCAGCCCACACAGGCTTTGTTAGGCCTGATTGGAACCACCACAGTGGACACCATGAACATGACCCAGGTCACTGTGCATCTTCAAACCTGGTAAACATGTGCTGTTCCATCACATAGACATACAGCTCTCACAATGACAGGAGGTGACTGGTCAGGAGTTGGACTGAACGTTCCCCGAGATTAAAAGGAGCAGACCTGTTTACGCAGCTGAAATTCCCATGACTGATCGTCATCTGCAGTCCTCTCCCACTTCATAGTTTAGCAAAACAAAAAAAGAGCACAAATAAAACAATCCAAATTTCCCATTATTCTTTTTACATATGGATCCAATTAGTTGAAATACTGTGAAACCATGTGAGTGAGTTCTGTTTTTCTTCCATTTCCTTTTCTTTTGAAATACAATGTTCTTTGTTCATTGATTTAGCTCTAATGTTACATACCCATGTCCATGACTTGGTTCTCAGGTTTGTAATCTCTCTGCTGGACGGGATATCTTTCCCTCTCTCCACTGTTTTATTTTGAGTTGTTATTTTTGGCTACCACTACCACAGTCAGACCTTAGGTTCTTTCCCCAAGAGATATACATGTCATACACCCACATACCATACAGCATCTGATCCTGCCCCACATTCAAACCCATTTTCACCACAGCTTCTTTCCCTGGAAAAAATAATATGTAAACAAATAGAAAAAAGGTTTATTCCTGTTACATGGAAATCTATTTACTTTATGGGACATTTTGTAAGTGGAACGCCATTTTCTACAATGTCTTGATAATCTGTCTTTTATAAATTCCTACACTGAAAACTATAGTCAATAATTGGTTATTTATTACAATTATTATTATTACTATTATATCATAAAATGTTACATATGCTCAAAATAAAAGCTATAAATATATATTATGATTATAGTAGTGACTGTTAAAAGAACTCCCCACTCAAAGAGATTTATCCGTTCTCCTGTTTCCATCCATCACGGTTTATCTGGAGACACAGTGCCACCTATTGGAAAGACAGAATATTACATATACATTGAAGGATTGTGTAGTGACCAGGGTGAACTGTTGGAAAATATGTCCTGTCAATATTGATCAATCGACTGTTCATACAAGTATGTGGAAATACAATTAAAATGCAATTGGGTGATCATCAGTAATTGGCACAATGAGTATTGGTAGTTTACCGACTCAGAATCGCTTGTACACCTACTCCGTAGCTCCTACCCTCATACACACTTTTGTGGACCTGAAGTTCTGAATTCATAAGGTACCGATCAAAATGTACTGTGGGGGGTCTAGTCCAACTTAAGGTGTCATAATAAAAAGCACCCCCCTCACCAACGTAACAAAATATTTTCACATGACACTGTAAAATAAATTGAACACCCTTCCCTCTCATAGAATTAACTCTAAATATGGTTAATTATCACAAATAACAATAACTGTAGCGACCCTGTCTTTATATTCATGGATATCGACTTTGCCACTTCAGCTGTTGTGTCACAGTCGATGCAGGGCTAGGGGCCAGAAGGTTGAGGGTTCTCCAACCACCACAGACAGAATCACTCTCATTGCCTATTTCATTACTGTCCGATTAGAGCCGTCTGCAGACAATGGTCAGCTCGGGGGAAGTCTGATTTAAAGTTATATAAAATATATGCAACAAATTTTCCACCAATAGGTTTCTGTGCCAATGCACCACACAACCAATAAACAAAGCATACCAATATGGTTTGTGTTTTCAACACCACAATAAATAGACTATGTCAATCTCGACAAACAGAAAACACACCCCTTCCTGCCTTATAGGCTTACCCAGTATCGAATGCTTGGCTTGACAATCTCTGAATGTTATTCAACTTTTGGTGAATTTCCATTTATTAAATTGCCTCTGCACAGTTTGGATTAATTGATTGATTTTCTGTCAGTAAAAAACCCCCACACACATACATATATATATACATACATATATACATATACATATACATATATATATATATATACATACACACACACGCAAATCATTTTTAAAAAGTAAATGTGACTGCACAATAAAGTCAGAGGTGTATTTACATTGTGGTATCTACATTTGCTGCAGCATATGATACAGTAATATAAGGACTGAATGCACATCTAATTTACACATCTCCATCTTGCTTCTGAGAGTCACCTTATTTTTTAACATACATTATATATACAAACGTATGTGGACATCCCTTCAAATTAGTGGATTCTGCCATTTCAGCCACACCCGTTGCTGACAGGTGTATAAAATCGAGCACACAGCCATGCAATCTCCATAGCAAAACATTGCAATCTCTATAGACAAACACGTCTGTCCTCGGTTGCAACACTCACTACCGAGTTCCAAACTGCCTCTGGAAGCAACGTCGGCACGCTAACTGTTCGTCGGGAACTTCATTAAATGGGTTTCCATGGCCGAGCAGCCGCACACAAGCCTAAGATCACCGTGCGTAATTCCAAGCGTCGGCTGGAGTGGTGAAGGCTCGCTGCCATTGGACTCTGGAAATGCGTTTTCTGGAGTAATAAATCACCCTTCACCATCTGGCAGTTCGACGGATGAATCTGGTTGATAAAGAAATGGTTTGTCGAGATCAGTGTGGAAGAACTTGATTAGCCTGCACAGAGCCCTGACCTCAACCCCGTCGAACACCTTTGAGATGAATTGGAACGCTGACTGCGAGCCAGGCCTAATTGCCAAACATCAGTGCCCGACCTCACTAATGCTCTTGTGGCTAAATGGAAGCAAGTCCCTGCAGCAATATTCCAACATCTAGTAGAAACCCTTCCCAGAAGAGCAGAGGCTGTTATAGCCACAAAGGGAAGACCATCTCCATATTAATGCCCATACATTTTGGAATGAGATGTTCGACAAGCAGATGTCCACATATTTTTGGTCATGCAGTGTAGCATCTATGGGCTTTTATATTTTTCTGGCATGCGTAATAAAATGTCTTTAATGTAGGGCTCATCAAATATCTTTAATGTAGGGCTCATCAAATGTCTTTAATGTAGGGCTCATCAAATGTCTTTAATGTAGGGCTCATCAAATGTCTTTAATGTAGGGCTCATCAAATGTCTTTAATGTAGGGCTCATCAAATGTCTTTAATGTAGGGCTCATCAAATGTCTTTAATGTAGGGCTCATCAAATGTCTTTAATGTAGGGCTCATCAAATGTCTTTAATGTAGGGCTCATCAAATGTCTTTAATGTAGGGCTCATCAGACTCAGGTAGCATCAGACTTTAATTTTCATAGCGATCAAAGCTCTAATCAAACTTAGATATTAATATGCTTTAGAATGATACAGTTTGGGCACAAAATATCAGGTTGCCAGTGAGAAAAGTGTTTATTCTCTGGATGGAACATTTGTAAAATACTGGGAAAATATTCAATCCTAGTCTGAAGCTTATTCTTTAGATGTTTGTGTGTGCTTGTGAACCATGATGTACAAGCATAATTAGTGATACTGGACCAGCGCACTTTCCAGAATCTTTAGGGTATCTATAGGTTTCCATCCAATTGGTGACAGATTTTCATGTGAATATTTAAAAATCATCATAAAAATAATATGCATGTTGCGAGGCTGGAAGGACGTACTCCCAAATTCTCTAAAACAACGCCGAAGGCAGCTTATGGTAGAGAAATTAACTTTAGCATTCCAATTGCACACTCCCTCCCTCAAATCTGTGGCATTGTGTTGTTTGACAACCCTGCACATTTTAGAGTGGATTTTTGTCACCAGCTCAAGGTGCATCTGTGTAATGGTCATACGGTTTAATCAGCTTCTTGATATGCCACAACTGTCAGGTGGATAGATTATATTGGCAATACGGTTTAATCAGCTTCTTGATATGCCACAACTGTCAGGTGGATAGATTATATTGGCAATGGAGAAATGCTCCCTAACAAGAATGTAAACTAATTTGTGTACAAAAATAGAGAAATGTTGGTCCATGTGGAACATTTTGGGGAGCTTTTATTTCAGTTTATGAAACCAACACTTTACATGTTGCGTTTAATATTTTTGTTCAGTGTATATTGCGGCAAACACAGCATTAGTTGGAACTTAATATGGCCAAAGAAAAAAGTCTTGAAACAAAATACTTGCAAACTGGTTTAAACCTTCAAATGTTTCGAACGGGCTATATTGCTGCAATTACCAACAAAGGCAAATAATTACCGTACCCAACAAATGACAGAAATAGGCTAATGTTATTTTTTTTTTTTACAACAGACCTACTTATAACCGATCTTTATTTAAAAATGGAGCACACAAGACAGATCGAATTTAATTTAGCAAACGTAAAAATGTCTCAGAATTCAACAAAACAGGTTTGGCATATTATTAAATAGGCTTACAATAATAACAATGATATACAATAATGATAAAACAAATTATAAATGTAAGTTTCAAAATTGCAATCCTGCCTGCATCCTACCTGTAATTCTTCTCATCTTAGTCCACTACAATATTAAAACATATATTCAATTCCCCCTGTAGGCTGTTCATTATAGGCATATACTTTTTCCCTCTAACTTTTGTTTACCTCCATTTTAGCAATAAACAGTAGCCTAGGCCAAGGCTCCTCTGTTATGTACCTCCTCTCATGTACCTAATAAAAAAATACAAGTTAAATGGGTTTCCATCCCATTTTCAACTCTAGGCGTAGATGGTTTTGTCCCCCCCATAGGTATAGCGAATGTGCCCACTTTGGTATTGGGACATGCACTCTAGCCAACAGCTTGCAGTTACAGTGCATGTCCCAATACCAAAGTGGGCACATTCAAGGGTTTTTCTTTATTCTCACTATTTTCTACATAAATAATAGTGAAGAATAAAGTACCCCCACAAGTGTTAGAATTTTAGATTCTAGCCACCCATTACCTTGACGACAGCGTCGCAATCTCTTGGCATTCTCTCAACCAGCTTCACCTGGAATGCTTTTCCGACAGTCTTGAAGGAGTTCCCATATTTGCTGAGCACTTGTTGGCTGCTTTTCCTGCAATCTGCGGTCCAACTCATCCCAAACCATCTCAGTTGTGTTGAGGTTGGGTGATTGTGGAGGCAAGGTCATCTGATGAAGCATTCCGTCACTCTCCTTGTTGGTCAAATAGCCCTTACACAGCCTGGAAGTGTTTTCGGTCATTGTCCTGTAGAAAAGCAAATGATAGTGGGACTAAGCGCAAACCAGATGGGATGGCGAATCGCTGCAGAATGCTGTGGTAGCCATGCTGGTTAAGTATGCCTTGAAATTCTAAATAAATCCCTGACAGTGTCACCAGCAAAGCACCCCCACACCTCTCCACCATGCTTCATGACGGGAACCACACATTATCCATTCACCTACTCTGCATCTCAGAAAGACATGGTGGTTAGAACCAAAAAACTCAAATTTGGACTCATCAGACCAAAGGACAGATTTCCACAGGTGATATACATTGCTTGTGTTTCTTGGCCCAAGCAAGTCTCTTCTTATTGGTGTCATTTAGTAGTATTCTTTGCAGCAATTTGACTATGAAGGCCTGATTCACGCAGTCCCCTCTGAACAGTTGATGTTGAGTTATGTCTGTAACTTGAACTCTCTGAAGCATTTATTTGGGCTGCAATCTGAGGTGCAGTTAACTCTAATGAACTTATCCTCTGCAGCAGAGGTAACTCTGGGGCTTCCTTTCCTGTGGCGGTCCTCTTGAAAGCCAGTTTCATCATAGAGCATGATGGTTTTTGCAACTGCACTTGAAGTAACTTTCAAAGTTCTTGACATTTTACTCATTGACTGACCTTCATGTCCTATAGCAGGGCTGCCCAACCCTCTTCCTGGAGATCTACTGTCCTGTAGGTTTTCAGTCCAACCCTAATTTAGCATATCTGACTCAGCTAGTTAAGCTAATTAGTATAATCAGGTGTGTTAAATTAGGGTTGGACTGGAAACCCACAGGATGGTAGATCTCCAGGAAGAGGGTTGTGCAGCCCTGCCTTATAGTAATGATGGACTGTTGTTTCTCTTTGTTTATTTGAGCTGTTCTTGCCATAAAATGGACTTGGTATCTTCTATATCACAATACAACTGATTGGCTCAAACGCATTAAGAAGGAAAGAAATTCCACAAATGAACTTTTAACAATTAACACACTTGTTAATTGAAATGTATTCCAGGTGACTACCTCATGAAGCTGGTTGAGAGAATGCCAAGAGTGTGCAAAGCTGTCATCAAGCCAAAGGGTGGCTACTTTGAAGAATCTCAAATATATTTTGATTTGTTTAACACTTTTTTGGTTACTACATGATTCCATATGTGTTATTTCATAGTTTTGATGTCTTCACTATTATTCTACAATGTAGTAAATAGTACAAATAAAGAAAAACCCTGGAATGAGTAGGTGTGTCCAAACTTTTGACTGGTACAGTATGTGAATGAAAGAGGATACAATTTAATATACATTTATTAATATGTTCAACATTCCACTTCCTTGTATAAAATCCATCCAAACCAGCAATATGAGGTCCTGAGGAGAAATAGTGAAACCTGAGGTATAGTGAAGGAAGGGGGGGGGGGGGGGGGTGACAGTCAGGAGAGTGAAGTGGTCGATTCATGCCTGATGGCGTTGACAGAACTCAGCACTCCTCTTGGCAGCCCACTGACATAGTGCATCTAAAAGACATTGTTTACTACTTATAGCCTGTCCCTGTGACCTCAACACTCCTGAATACTTTATTAAGAGGCCAGAAACTACTTCGTAAAGAAGGCCCTCTCAATCTCTGCCACTCCTCCATGTCAAAATGATGAAATTGTTTTTGAATGTTCTTATTTCTTCTGCAGGCCTGACAGTCTGTGGGCTGCTTCTTCATTGGCCATTCAGTTTTGATGGGTTGTGAGCTCTCAAAGGGCACAGTACAGATAGGGACAGTGAGTGCTGTCTCATGTCATGCTTTGTTTGAATTAAAATCGTCACTTTTTTCCCCCCATCTGTATTCAGAACGTTGTCATTTTTCTCTCTAACTTATTTCCTGTCTATGCTTAGAAGGAGCAGAGGTCCTCTTGCGGTTGTCCCCTGATCATGTCAGGAGCAGACGGTATCCTGAAGATTGGCGCCGACACTGGGACGTCCTGCACAGCTGTCTCCTGTCCGTCATGGAGACAGCCATGATGGATTCAGGATGACAACGTGCGAACTGTGCTTAGGTATGTGCATCAGATCAGGCCTCACTCCTCTGCCAGACTGGATTTGGAGTAAGAGCAATGACGTTGTTGTTGGCTGTCACCACCGTTGTTGAGGACAGCACTCTTCAAGCTGAATGTGTACTCATGTAGATGGCTGCCTGCACCAGAAAATCCCATTACCTTTTCACTTGTCCTCCACAATGAGGTCTCTTCTTGAATCATTTGCCACTGACACAGAGATACATGAGCCTTCAAGATCCAAGGAGGTCCTATAGATCAGTCAATATAGTCATTTTATATAATAATGATGTAGCGAATGGTGGAGCAGGGAAGCAAACCTGGGTTCACTGGCATGAAAGGCAAACACCCTACGCATCGCACCAATAGGGTGTACCCCACTTAGTAGGAATTGTAACGTGGCTCATTTAGCAAAGATCGCTACACTGCCCCCTCCGAACGGGAAGACATGTCCTTATGCGTCGACCTACCGCAGTCACTCACGGCCGCCATCCCACTTTTAACACCAATGTAACAAACAGTGAGGCAGGGAAGCGAACCCGGGCCGCTGGCATTATAGGCAAACACCCTACACACTGCATGGGAATTGTAACGTGGCTCATATAACAAGGATCGCTATAATATTTATGTTTAAGCATAATGATGAGTTGATTTGTTTTGGGGCTATTTTTATATGTCTTTGCAAGTTACAAACGTTTCTTTCTTAGACTGTACAGACAAAGTGGTCTTTGACATATTTTCAGCATGCCTTGCTGTACAAAACTCCTCCCACTTCCTACCTAACTATTGGTCGCCAAACACTTAATTTAATTGGCGGATTCGAGCATGCTAAACTACCGGGCACTGGTCGATGGCCCATTACGTCATCGGGCGAAAGCGGGGAGGGGACGCTGTAATTTTGTCAACAAGGCAGCATGGTGCATAGTCCAGAAACATACATTTCTTTCCATTAAATAAATGTTAGAAAAGCAATCCATTTTGCATGGGAAAACACAGAATTCGAGTACTTACTGCATGTGCTTAATTACGTCCCTTTTGCGCCGGCTTCGCCGTGGGCTTTGAACTCACGCCCGGGAAAGCACGCCTGAACGGGTGGGATTAATATAACCCTCTCAATGTAATCAACCAGATCATGTCCACCTAAAAGAGGCTACCCCTTTAAATGACCCCCCACCTGCAATCATTAGCCTCTTTCAAACCAAACCAGCATGGAATCCTTGCGATTTGTCATTGACTTTAAATAATCTAAAATATGTTACCTGAAACCATCAATGAAGCCGTAAAGACCAACCTGTTTAAATAAAAGGTCACAGGTCACCCTCTCCTTGTGTTCTTACAGCTGCACCCATCCCTTACTAGTTTCTTTGAGCTATTTTTCCACTTACAAATATACAACCATTCTGATCATGAAAGGAGTCCTCAAGACTTTGAAATAAGGTGTAGTCCCATAAATTCAATTTCAACAAGAGAAAGGTGTCAATTGTTTGCCTGAACAGTTTGTGGGGTGTGGCCTAACAGAAAAAAAAAAGCTCATTTGAAACTAGTGGAAAATAAAAAGGGAAACGCTGCACGTTTCCAGGTAGATTTTACTTTGTTGCATTACCACAAGGGACAAAATCTACACAAAACTGTAAAATATAACAATTAACATCTGCATACAAAAAGAAGCAGAGACAGCTATGCGGCCAAACAGCGAAAAGTTGTAACTATTCCATTCACAGTTACAACATCAAATCTCATACTTGTGTATTTTACTAAAGAATGACTGGGCTGGCAGAGGTCTAGGAAGTAGGAACATAAAGATACCTCTCCTATGTTCATATGCAGATTGGTTCTGAGTACAGGCATAATGAAGTAGGTGAAATGCTGTTTTCCTTGACCTTTTTAGGCCATAAAACCAAAACAATCCCAAGCAACAATCCCAAGCACCCACCTGTCCGGGTGAAATACACTGCCGTTTAGAGGTCTCCAGTAGTAACTTGCCCACCGAGCTGGCTAGCGGAAGGGACTCGGGAATTCTGTTGTCGGTGACGCAAGTCCGTCCGTGGTTGGAAACGGGACTGGACGACGCATTATTGAGGCGGCGAGCCACTGATAGAGCGTCTACATGCTACACATGTGGAAAGTCAGGGAAATGGTGGATAAAGCGTGAGTACTCTTGCTGTTTTCGTCCGCTTGTCATTGTGTTGCAAGGCCCGTTAACTGGCTAGTTTACATTTGACAACCGACCAGGGAAACACTGATCTCGTGACGTCACGCCGTTTTCAGCCTTGTGTACAAAATGTAACTATATATATTCCTCTGATCTTTCTTGATATCCTACTGTCCATTATAAACATACAGACTCCAATAATGCAAAGTAACACCCATTTATTCCATAATAGCATTATTTTGGAGGAAAGTATTATTAACCTTGGTCTAGCCAACTAGCTAGTTTATAGTTATGTCTTACCCAATAATGACCTCGTATCGTTCAATAACAATACGACGCCCTCGTTAACTCACAGCTAACGTTAGTTAGCTACAAAACTGTCTAACTTAATTTATCATTGTTAGCTCACTAGCTAGCTAACGTTAGCTAACACCACTAAGCTAGCCACAATGTCTGTCAAGACCTTCATCAAACCTGTCAATTGCACTTTTTCGTTTCATTATGTTCATTACAATACTCACTATAGAAGTTGAACTTCATGACCATTTTTATTGTTTTCTGGTTGAAACGTTTTTACACGACCACAATGTAACGTTAGTTAGCTATCTGAGCCATCAACTAGCATGTGTCTGTTCCTGGTTCCCGTTAGACGGAAAACGTTGCCGCAGCGCCTGTCTGCAGAATATTGGTCGTACCAGGCTCGTGCCTCTCATCAAACGCCTGGAATGAAAGTGGACCTGATCCACGACTAATGCAGCATGACATATCTCTTAGCTAGCCAAGTTGGTGTATTGCAAAGGATCTGTATGTGAATGTGTATGGAATTGTTCACTACATCATGTGCATATGATACATTATTTAAATGGGTAGCTCGAAGGTTTTGACGTTTCCATACCCTGGCAACATTTAGTTATCCATGCATCAGTATTGGAAAATTGCAAATTTCTTATTACAACCATTTATATAAAGACTGTTATGATAATGAGTGAAAGACTCATTGGAGTCTAATAGTTTTCCCGATTTGCAAGCAAAATGGCAGAAAAAGGTTCCAGCCGAGTGCCTGATTCATGGACAGAGCTTGCAGTCAGGTTGCAGTAACTGATGCTGCCTGAGCCGGTGCCACCTGTTAGGCATGCGTGATTTCAGCTGAATAGGGCCTGTTATTGATACAGCTGGCGAGAAGGCCTTCTCCTGCCACCCTGGGCCCAGAGAGCTCCCTGCAGACCCTGAGCTTTTAGAGAACAGACTATGTACCGCCACACCTTGTGGATTGTGTCACTGCCAACAGTTGTTTGGGAGGGACATTGCTTCAGTGGGTTAGCCAGTTGAATGGTATATTTGGTGAGGACTGGTGTTTTTTCACATGTCTGGCAGAATATGCATTTAGGCTAGATGTATGTTTGGGTATATTGCCCCTCCCATAAGTGAGGAGGAGAACACATGGTCATCAAGGATTGTTCTGTGGCTGATCAATACTAGCTGTCTGGGACTCAATATCATAGCTGGATGGGAGGGGCTTTGAGATTGGTCATCTAGTCAAAGCAAACTTTATTTGTCACATGCGCCGAATACAAGTGTAGACCTCACTGTGAAATGCTTACTTACAAGCCCTTAACCAACAGTGCAGTTTAAGAAAAGTTAAGAAAATATTTACCAAATAAAGTAAAAAGTAACACAATAAAATAACAATAACGAGGCTATATGCAGGGGGCACCGGTACTGAGTCAATGTGCAGGGGTACAGGTTAGTTGAGGTAATTTGTACATGTAGGTAGGGGTGAAGTGACTATACATAGATAATAAACAGCAAGTAGCAGCAGTGTACAAAACAAATGGAGGGGGTGTCAATGTAAATAGTCCGGTGGCCACTTGATTAATTGTTTAGCAGTTTTATGGCTTGGGGGTAGAAGCTGTTAAGGAGCCTTGCTGGATGGGAGGGGCTTTGAGATTGGTAGTATTTAGGAATACACAATATATCGGTGAGCATATCGAAATCGGCCGACATTAGCTAAAAATGCCAGCGTCGGCCCGATGTCAAGTTTAAAGCCGATGTGCAAAATGGATGTCAAAGCTGACGTGCATACCTATATAACGTAGGTAGATGACGTGCGTACCTATATAACGTAGGTAGATGACGTGCGTACCTATATAACGTAGGTAGATGACGTGCGTACCTATATAGCGTAGGTAGATGACGTGCGTACCTATATAGCGTAGGTAGATGACGTGCGTACCTATATAGCGTAGGTAGATGAGGTACCTATATAACGTAGGTAGATGACGTGCGTACCTATATAACGTAGGTAGATGACGTGCGTACCTATATAACGTAGGTAGATGACGTGCGTACCTATATAACGTAGGTAGATGACGTGCGTACCTATATAACGTAGGTAGATGACGTGCGTACCTATATAACGTAGGTAGATGACGTGCGTACCAACAACTAAAAAAAAGTTCAAGTCGATCGGTCATTTGAAAGAGTAAGAAAATTTCAGCGAGACAACTTAGGCGAAATCCATTAACGCCAAGATAATAGAATTCATTGCCCTTAACAATCAACCGTCCTCTTTCGTGGATGATGTTGGCTTTCGCCGACTGGTCGAGCCCCGGTACACACTATTTTTCAGATGTTGCCCTACCGGAGTTAAACGGTATTGCTTCACGACTGACATTTAGACCAGCGATATCAGCCTCATGAGCATGCTGAGTCTGACAGCACTGTGGGTCGATGAGGATTTCGTACTGAGGAAAGCCGTATTGCTCAAGAATGTGCTGGTTCTCATACCGCTGCTGCCATTTTAATGGCATTTGAGAACATGTTTGAAACTAGGAAACATGAACGCTCCATTCAAACAACTGACTGGAGAAATAAGCCCACCTGTGTCTGCAGCAGACGTGATACCCTCTGTCATGGCATTGAAACACCTGCTCAATAAAACTGCCCACACAGACTATGAGGTTAAAACTTACAAAAGTACTTTAGGCTGTAAAAAAGCGATTCGGTGGCATTTTCTCTGAGCCTCTTTACTGTGTCGCCACCATGCTCGATGCTAGGTACAAGGACCGCTACTTCTTTAACAGGCATTCTCTCTGAGCCTCTTTACTGTGTCGCCACCATGCTCGATGCTAGGTACAAGGACCGCTACTTCTTTAACAGGCATTCTCTCTGAGCCTCTTTACTGTGTCGCCACCATGCTCGATGCTAGGTACAAGGACCGCTACTTCTTTAACAGGCATTCTCTCTGAGCCTCTTTACTGTGTCGCCACCATGCTGGATGCTAGGTACAAGGACCGCTACTTCTTTAACAGGCATTCTCTCTGAGCCTCTTTACTGTGTCGCCACCATGCTGGATGATAGGTACAGCTACTTCGATGCAGACAAGAAACAGGGTTTACGTGAAATGTTAGACACAGCTGGACAAGATGGAAACGGGCACAGTGAAAGTGCTCACCAAGGAAGAGAGGCCACGGACAGACGGACACAGTGAAAGTGCTCACCAAGGAAGAGGCCACGGACAGACGGACACAGTGACAGTGCTCACCAAGGAAGAGGCCACGGACAGACGGACACAGTGAAAGTGCTCACCAAGGAAGACAGGCCATGGACAGACGGACACAGTGAAAGTGCTCACCGAGGAAGAGAGGCCACAGACAGACGGACACAGTGACAGTGCTCACCAAGGAAAGAGGCCACGGACAGACGGACACAGTGAAAGTACTCACCGAGGAAGAGAGACCACGGACACAGTGAAAGTGCTGACCAAGGAAGAGGCCACGGACAGACGGACACAGTGACAGTGCTCACCGAGGAAGAGAGGCCACGGACAGACGGACACAGTGAAAGTGCTCACCAAGGAAGAGAGGCCACGGACAGACGGACACAGTGAAAGTGCTCACCAAGGAAGAGAGACCACGGACAGACGGACACAGTGACAGTGCTCACCAAGGAAGAGGCCACGGACAGACGGACACAGTGACAGTGCTCCCGAGGAAGAGGCCACGGACAGACGGACACAGTGACAGTGCTCACCGAGGAAGAGAGGCCACGGACAGATGGACACAGTGACAGTGCTCACCAAGGAAGAGAGGCCACGGACAGACAGCTGAAACTTCACTGCATGATAAAATCCTGGTTGAGAAGGAAACAACGAAACAGCACAGCAAGTAAGTGAAAGAAATAGGTTTTGATGATGTTTTACTGGTAATGGGGACACACGTAAATGCCAACAAAGTAACTTTTTTGTGTGTGTGTGTAAACTTCATTTAACTTGGCAAATTCTTATTTACAATGACAGCCTACCCCGGTCAAACCAGGGGACTGTAGTGATGCTTCTTGCACTGAGATGCGGTGCCATCGACTGCTGTGTTTGTGTGGGTGTGGTAGTACTCCTATTGCTGGATGGGAGGGGCTTTGGTAGTACTCCTATTGCTGGATGGGAGGGACTTTGGTCGTATTCCTATTGCTGGATGGGAGGGGCTTTGGTAGTATTCCTATTGCTTTATGGGGGGGGTGCTTTGGTAGTACTCATATTGCTGGATGGGAGGGGCTTTGGTCATACTCCTATTGCTGGATGGGAGGGGCTTTGGTAGTACTTCTATTGCTGGATGGGAGGGGCTTTGGTCATACTCCTATTGCTGGATGGGAGGGGCTTTGTAGTACTCCTATTGCTGGATGGGAGGGACTTTGGTCATATTCCTATTGCTGGATGGAGGGGCTTTGTAGTATTCCTATTGCTTTATGGGGGGGGCTTTGGTAGTACTCATATTGCTGGATGGGAGGGGCTTTGGTCATACTCCTATTGCTGGATGGGAGGGGCTTTGGTAGTACTTCTATTGCTGGATGGGAGGGGCTTTGGTAGTATTTCTATTGCTGGATGGGAGGGGCTTTGGTAGTATTCCTATTGCTGGATGGGGGGGCTTTGGTAGTATTCCTATTGCTGGATGGGGGGGGGCTTTGGTAGTATTCCTATTGCTGGATGGGAGGGGCTTTGGTAGTATTCCTATTGCTTGTTTTGAGTTTTGTCATCTACTTGTAGCCTATAAGGTCTGTTCCCATGTCAGTTATTACACAGGAGAGAAGTTAAGAATTGAGAGCCAAATCATGAATTTCTTTGAATGATTACTTTGATTCAAGTCCCATTCCAAATGTAAAGTGGTATCGGCATGAGTTCAGTGGAAGCTTTTTCTCAGTATGATATCATTACGTTGTAGTGACTAACGATAGCCACTCTAAAGACAGTCTTCATGTCCTGTGTAAGTGTTTGAGTCTTTGGACGTTCTTAGCCAGTTAATGGACTGCAAGTCCCATCAGCCAATGCAGTGAGATCGATATCATGGCTGAATCAATGGCATTGTTTTGAAGAGCTCAGATGGCGTCACACTGTGGTGAATGAAAATGTCAAACGTTGCACTATTATGTTGAAAGATATGATCTGTTGAATGGAGCAGAGGAAACCTGGTCCTGAAGACATGAAAGAAGAGGGACGTTTTGACAACTCTCACTCAGATAAGATCTGAAGACTGGACCCTCTTCTCAAACTCTTGTGAAGACAAATATAAAACAACTTCCTCACCTTGTTAATTTGGCTCCTTTGTTAGAAAGGAAATCCTTCGTCCAAGTTTACTTCCTTTTATTAGAGGATATGGTAGCATAAGTTCTTTAGCTTGCCCTTAGCTGGCCTCACTGTCTAGGCTTACAGCTTTACTATGAACCACGGCTTATTACGGCTTGAATGTCTGAGTCACACGTCTGGGAAATGCTAATTCTGCCTTTACATTACAGTAATGAGCAGAACTTCAGCTAGTCATTCAGCCAACCTGCAAATCCATGTTCTCAGTAAATGCTCTCCCTAGTAGGCATGACTTCCAGCAGTACGGTATTCTATATCCTCCCAGCACACTGCAGAGCAATCAGCACCACTGGTATAGATTTCTTCTCTCTTCTTGTCCCGTGTGTCTTAGTTGGTAGAGCATGGCGCTGGCAATGCCAGGGTTGTGAGTTTAATTCCCACAGGGGACCAGTATATATGCACTCAATACTGTAGGTCGCTCTGGATAAGAGTGTCTGCTAAATTACTTAAATGTAACACGTCTTCTGTGTGAGTAGCTTCAGGAGTAGCTCCTACATCAGCCCGGCTGCCAGCTGTGTCCTCCAGGGCCTCTTCTCCCTGCGAACGTCCTCGTCAGACCAGGGCCTCTTCTCCCTGCGAACGTCCTCGTCAGACCAGGGCCTCTTCTCCCTGCGAACGTCCTCGTCAGACCAGGGCCTCTTCTCCCTGCGAACGTCCTCGTCAGACCAGGGCCTCTTCTCCCTGCGAACGTCCTCGTCAGACCAGGGCCTCTTCTCCCTGCGAACGTCCTCCTCGTCAGACCAGGGCCTCTTCTCCCTGCGAACGTCCTCGTCAGACCAGGGCCTCTTCTCCCTGCGAACGTCCTCGTCAGACCAGGGCCTCTTCTCCCTGCGAACGTCCTCGTCAGACCAGGGCCTCTTCTCCCCTGCGAACGTCCTCGTCAGACCAGGGCCTCTTCTCCCTGCGAACGTCCTCGTCAGACCAGGGCCTCTTCTCCCTGCGAACGTCCTCGTCAGACCAGGGCCTCTTCTCCCTGCGAACGTCCTCGTCAGACCAGGGCCTCTTCTCCCTGCGAACGTCCTCGTCAGACCAGGGCCTCTTCTCCCTGCGAACGTCCTCGTCAGACCAGGGCCTCTTCTCCCTGCGTACATCCTCGTCAGACCAGGGCCTCTTCTCCCTGTAAACGTCCTTGTCAGACCAGGGCCTCCTACTTCTAATATGCATCAGTGAGCCCCCTGCCCCTCCTCCCTCGCTACTGTAGTCCCCTGTGCCCCCTTCATCACCACTATCTCCATCTGAAAACTGACGCCTAGAACCACTGTTCCTCAGAAGCAGGAGGTGGTGTTTTTCTTCTCGTGTAGTAGGAGGGAGAGTGAAAGACTGTTTCATGTGCTTTGACTTTTCAGCAGGCTGCATGTGTAGGTAAGCAGGCTCATCCTCAGTAGTGCAGGAGTAACGCTGCTGCGGCGGGCCTGCACAACAAAGAGGCCCAGGATGCAGACAGTTGGAAGAGAAGCCTGGTCTCCGTCTCTGTTTGAGAGAGTTGGAAGGGAAGCCTGGGCTCTGTCTCTGTTTGAGAGAGTTGGAAGGGAAGCCTGGGCTCCGTCTCTGTTTGAGACAGTTGGAAGGGAAGTCTGGGTTCTGTCTGCCTGTACCTTTTCATTCAGACCCACAGCTCATCTTTTGTCTCATCCCCAGTGGAATATTTCTTAACATAGCGGGCCGTTCTGTGTGCGTGTGTTCCCTAGTCTGCTTGACATGGAAGCACATCGCCGGTTCACTTGCCGTTCAAGCCATCTGTTTTTATACACAGCTGTCATTCATTATTCAGTGGACTGAGATTTTCCTTAAAATCTTGGAACAGCTTTGCTGTGGAGATCTCATCTTGCTGTCTCTGTCAGTCATACTGCTGCACACCTGGGCAAAAAATACACTGAATAAAAATATAAACGCAACATGGACAGTGTTGGTTTCATGAGCTGAAAAAAAAGAACCCAGAAATGTTCCATAAGCACAAAAAGCTTATTTCTCTCAAATTTTGTGGACAAATTTGTTTACATTCCTGTTAGTGAGTAGTTCTCCTTTGCCAAGATAATCCATCAACCTGACAGGTGTGGCATATCAAGATCATTACACAGGTGCACCTTGTGCTGGGGACAATAACTCCTTGCCACTGTCAGAAACCGTCTTTGGGAAGCACATCTGAGTGCTTGTCGTCCTAACCAGGGTCTTGACCTGACTGCAGTTTGGCGTTGTAACCAACTTCACTAGGCAAAAGCTCACCTTCACTGGCGTGCTGGAGGCGTTTGCTCTTCACGGATAAATCCTAGTTTCAACTGTACCAGGCAGAGACTTTTATCTCCCTCACCAACTTCAAACATCTGCTATCTGAGCAGCTAACCGATCGCTGCAGCTGTACATAGTCTATCGGTAAATAGCCCACCCATTTTTACCTACCTCATCCCCATACTGTTTTTATTTATTTACTTTTCTGCTCTTTTGCACACCAATATCTCTACCTGTACATGACCATCTGATCATTTATCACTCCAGTGTTAATCTGCAAAATTGTAATTATTCGCCTACCTCCTCATGCCTTTTGCGCACACTGTATATAGACTCTCTTTTTTTTCTACTGTGTTATTGACTTGTTAATTGTTTACTCCATGTGTAACTCTGTGTTGTTGTCTGTTCACACTGCTATGCTTTATCTTGGCCAGGTCACAGTTGTAAATGAGAACTTGTTCTCAACTAGCCTACCTGGTTAAATAAAGGTGTTCTCAACTAGCCTACCTGGTTAAATAAAGGTGTTCTCAACTAGCCTACCTGGTTAAATAAAGGTGTTCTCAACTAGCCTACCTGGTTAAATAAAGGTGTTCTCAACTAGCCTACCTGGTTAAATAAAGGTGTTCTCAACTAGCCTACCTGGTTAAATTAAAGGTGTTCTCAACTAGCCTACCTGGTTAAATGAAGGTGTTCTCAACTAGCCTACCTGGTTAAATAAAGGTGTTCTCAACTAGCCTACCTGGTTAAATAAAGGTGTTCTCAACTAGCCTACCTGGTTAAATAAAGGTGTTCTCAACTAGCCTACCTGGTTAACTAAAGGTGTTCTCAACTAGCCTACCTGGTTAAATAAAGGTGTTCTCAACTAGCCTACCTGGTTAAATAAAGGTGTTCTCAACTAGCCTACCTGGTTAAATAAAGGTGTTCTCAACTAGCCTACCTGGTTAAATAAAGGTGTTCTCAACTAGCCTACCTGGTTAAATAAAGGTGTTCTCAACTAGCCTACCTGGTTAAATAAAGGTGTTCTCAACTAGCCTACCTGGTTAAATAAAGGTGTTCTCAACTAGCCTACCTGGTTAAATAAAGGTGTTCTCAACTAGCCTACCAGGTTAAATAAAGGTGTTCTCAACTAGCCTACCTGGTTAAATAAAGGTGTTCTCAACTAGCCTACCTGGTTAAATAAAGGTGAAATAAACAAAGAAAGAAAGAAAAAAGAAAAAAAGAAGCGTGTATGGTGTCGTGTGGGTGAGTGATGTCACCGTTGTGTACAGAGTGTCCCATGGTGGGGTTATGGTATGGGCAGGCATAAGCTACGGACAACAAACACAATTTGCGTTATATCCATGGTAATTTGAATGCACAGAGATAACGTGACGACATCCTGATGCCCATTGTCATGCCATTCATCCACCGCCATCACCTTATGTTTCCACATGATAATATACACGTCCCCATGTCGCAAGGATCTGTACACAATTACTTTAAGCTAAATCAAATCAAATTTTATTTGTCACATACACATGGTTAGCAGATGTTAATGCGAGTGTCGCGAAATGCTTGTACTTCTAGTTCCGACAATGCAGTAATAACCAACGAGTAATCTAACCTAACAATTTCACAACTACCTTATACACACAAGTGTAAAGGAATGAAGAATATGTACATACAAATATATGAATGAGTGATGGTACAGAACGGCATAGGCAAGATGCTGTAGATGGTATTGGGTACAGTATATAGGGTTGCAAAGCTACCGGTAATTTACCAAAGTTACCGGAATATCGCGTGATTTTAGTCATTAACAGAATCTATTGTAACTTTGGTAATCTAGTAATCTATACTTGAATAACTTTTAAAAACTATTCGTATATAGTGTTCATTTATTATGTTGGCATATCACTGAGCACTGAGATGAGTAATGTAGGGTATGTAAACATTATATGAAGTGGCATTGTGATACATTTTTCATCAATTTTTCCATTATTGAAGTGGCTGGAGTTGAGTCAGTATGTTGGCAGCAGCCACTCAGTCCGGTGGCCTTGAGATAGGAGCTGTTTTTCAGTCTCTCGGTCCCTGCTTTGATGCACCTGTACAGACCTCGCCTTCTGGATGATAGCGGGGTGAACAGGCAATGGCTTGGAAGGTTGTTTTCCTTGATTATCTTTTTGGCCTTCCTGTGACATCGGGTGGTGTAGGTTTCCTGGAGGGCAGGTAGTTTGCCCCCGGTGATTGACCCAGGGTCTCGAGCTTGATGACGAGTTTGGAGGGTACTATGGTGTTAAATGCTGAGCTGTAGTCGATGAACAGCATTCTCACATAGGTATTCCTCTTGTCCAGATGGTTTAGGGCAGTGTGGGTGCAATTGCGTCATCTGTGGACCTATTGGGGCAGTAAGCAAATTGGAGTGCGTCTAGGGTTTCCGGTAGGGTGGAGGTGATATGGTCCTTGACTAGTCTCAAAGCACTTCATGATGACGGAAGGGAGTGCTACGGGGCGGTAGTCGTTTAGCTCAGTTACCTTAGCTTTCTTGGGAACAGGAACAATGGTGGCCCCCTAGAAGCATGTGGGAACAGCAGACGGATAAGGTTTGATTGAATATGACCATAAACACACCAGCCAGCTGGTCTGCGCATGCTCTGAGGACGTGGCTGGGGATGCCGTCTGGGCCTGCAGCCTTGTGAGGGTTAACACGTTTAAATGTTTTACTCACGTTGGCTGCAGTGAAGGAGAATCCTCAGGTTTTGGTAGCGGGCCGTGTCAGTGGCACTGTATTGTCCTCAAAGCGAGTCTGTCTGGGAGCAAGACATCCTGGTCCGTGACGGGGCTGGTTTTCTTTTGGTAATCTGTGATTGACTGTAGACCCTGCCACATACCTCTTGTGTCTGAGCCGTTGAATTGCGACTCTACTTTGTCTCTATACTGACGCTAAGCTTGTTTGATTGCCTTGCGGAGGGAATAGCGACACTGTTTGTATTTGGTCATGTTTCTGATCACCTTGCCCTGATTTAAAAGCAGTGGTTCGCGCTTTCAGTTTTGCGCAAATGCTGCCATCAATCCACGGTCTCTGGTTTGGGAATATTTTAGTAGTTGCTGTGCGTATGACATCACCGACGCTGTCCCAGTTCTACATACTCACCAGAGATGTCACCCATTTGAGAACGTTTGGGATGCTCTGGATCGACGTGTACATCAACATGTTCCAGTTCCAGCCAATATCCAGGAACTTCACAGCCCGAGAGGAGCACAGGAGGAGTGGGAGAACATTCCACAAGCAACAGCCTGATCAACTATGCAAAGGAGATATGTAGTGCCGCATGAGGCAAATGGTGGTCACACCAGATACTGACTGGTTTTCTGATCCACGCCCCTACCTTCTTGTTAAAGGTATCTGCGACCAACAGATGCATATCTGTATTCCCAGTCCGGTGAAATCCATTGATTAATGACTGTAACTATTCCCCAGGTCGTTGCTGTAAATGAGAACATGTTCTCAGTCAACTTACCTGGTAAAATAACGGATAAATAAAATAAAAACTACCATAGCCTGTTCAAAGACACCTGAATATTTAGTCTTCACCATTCACCTTCTGAATGGAACACATACACAATCCATGTCTCAGGGCTTAAACATCTTTCTTTAAACTGTCTCCTCCCCTTCATCTACTACACTGATTTAAAGTGGATTGAACAAGTGACATCAATAAGAGACTATACCATTCACCTGGTCAGTCTGTCATGGAAAGAGCAGTTGTTCTTAATGTTTTGTATACCCAGTGTAAAGTTTCAGCAAAAGAAAAACTATTTTCTTTGATATTCAAATATTTGAAAGTATTTATTTATTCCACCTTTATTTAACCAGGTAGGCAAGTTGAGAACAAGTTCTCATTTACAATTGCGACCTGGCCAAGATAAAGCAAAGCAGTTCGACACATACAACGACACAGAGTTACACACGGAGTAAAACAAACATACAGTCAATAATACAGTATAAACAAGTCTATATACAATGTGAGCAAATGAGGTGAGAAGGGAGGTAAAGGCAAAAAAGGCCATGGTGGCAAAGTAAATACAATATAGCAAGTAAAACACTGGAATGGTAGTTTTGCAATGGAAGAATGTGCAAAGTAGAAATAAAAATAATGGGGTGCAAAGGAGCAAAATAAATGAATTAATTAAATACAGTTGGGAAAGAGGTAGTTGTTTGGGCTAAATTATAGGTGGGCTATGTACAGGTGCAGTAATCTGTGAGCTGCTCTGACAGTTGGTGCTTAAAGCTAGTGAGGGAGATAAGTGTTTCCAGTTTCAGAGATTTTTGTAGTTCGTTCCAGTCATTGGCAGCAAAGAACTTGAAGGAGAGGCGGCCAAAGAAAGAATTGGTTTTGGGGGTGACCAGAGAGCTATACCTGCTGGAGCGTGTGCTACAGGTGGGAGATGCTATGGTGACCAGCGAGCTGAGATAAGGGGGGACTTTACCTAGCAGGGTCTTGTAGATGACATGGAGCCTTGTAGATGACATGGAGGCTATTTTGTAAATGACATCGCCAAAGTCGAGGATTGGTAGGATGGTCAGTTTTACAAGGGTATGTTTGGCAGCATGAGTGAAGGATGCTTTGTTGCGAAATAGGAAGCCAATTCTAGATGTAACTTTGGATTGGAGATGTTTGATATGGGTCTGGAAGGAGAGTTTACAGTCTAACCAGACACCTATGTATTTGTAGTTGTCCACGTATTCTAAGTCAGAGCCGTCCAGAGTAGTGATGTTGGACAGGCGGGTAGGTGCAGGTAGCGATCGGTTGAAGAGCATGCATTTAGTTTTACTTGTATTTAAGAGCAATTGGAGGCCACGGAAGGAGAGTTGTATGGCATTGAAGCTTGCCTGGAGGGTTGTTAACACAGTGTCCAAAGAAGGGCCAGAAGTATACAGAATGGTGTCGTCTGCGTAGAGGTGGATCAGAGACTCACCAGCAGCAAGAGCGACCTCATTGATGTATACAGAGAAGAGAGTCGGTCCAAGAACTGAACCCTGTGGCACCCCCATAGAGACTGCCATGTATCTTTAATTCCTTTCAGAAAACCAAATAATATTTGAATATAGGAGTTATTAAGTTATTTGAAACCAAAAAATATTTATTTGATGGCTGCCAAATATTTGATGAAGAACCAAAAACTACAATAGTCGAATTGTTCATGGTACATGGTTTGGGGGGGGGTCGTAGATATGAATTTTAATATAGCCTGTAGCCTATAGTTAAACACATGGGAGGGAAGCCTGGTCTCTGTTTGGGAGAGTTGGAAGGGAAGTATGGTTCGAATCCAGGCTGCATCACATCTGGCTGTGATTAGGAGTGCCATAGGGTGGCGCACAATTGGACCAGCCTCATCTGGGTTTGGCCAGGGTAGGCCGTCATTATAAATAAGAATTTGTTCTTAACTGACTTGCCTAGTTTAAATAGTTTACATTTAAAAAATAAAAATGAGGAGATTCTCGTTTGGGCAAAAGATCATCCTCTCTCCTCCATGACCCGGAAACTGATGTGGTCGAGGGGTGTGTCATTTCATTAGTAGACAAATGGAAGTCTCGTCCCCTCCTCGATAGCCACCTTTCATCAAGGTTACTCATGTGTATTCTACATGGAAGAGGTTAGAAATCTGCCACACCCCCTTTGAATCATCTTTTGTTTGTCAGAGGAGAAAAACATACACACGTTTAAAAACAATGCTACTTAACTGACTTGCCTAGTTAAATAAGAAAAGTAATTATTGTTTTATATATAACATGTCATGATCAACTAACTGAATTTGTTTCAGGCTGTCCCTGATAACAACAACAACAACAAAAAAGTAATATGTTCTTTCGACCAATCAATTTAAATTTTTAAAGTGTATTTTTCCGTATATAGATACACCCTATGTGTTTTAATAAAATCAACTATATGTAGGTTACTGAGTTTGTCTGATGCTTTAAGCACACTATGATTTAAATAATTTAAGATGCACAAATGACTCGAGGGAGCCAGATATCAAGATAGGATTTTTTGTCTTCTGATAAAGCTCTTCCGGAACCACCTTCTAGCACTGCTGCTGGCCTTTGCAGATTCTGCCATTACGCTCCCGAAGTTACAGGTAATGGGCTGCATCAGGGGTGGTCCATTTGGAGTGCCAATTGATCTTGCCATTTCTTGCCGATCTGCTTGCCAGTTATGTTCATATGTACATTTACCTAAAGCAGTTTATTATAAATTAAAGTCATATCTCAAAATCATTGTCATGTGATTAATACAAATGTATATCTCAATGGAAATTATACAAATCTAAAAGGAACCTTTATTTCCATTGCCAACTAGGTAAAAATAGCCTACTTAATGGAAATAAAGGTTCATTTTAGATTTGTATAATTTCCATTGAGATATACATTTGTATTAATCACATGACAATGATTTTGAGATATGACTTTAATTTGCCAACAAATAAAAACATAGCAGCCTGCAGGTAGAAAATATCCTATTAAAAAGAAATCACATTGGCTACACATGACCTGTCTGCAACTTTGAAACATTGTATCACCCAACAACTTGGTCCAGCCTGAAGCTGGTGCTAACAAACTTTCAACATTTAATCAAATATTCTGCACCCTCCTGAGTTTCCTGAGCCAGTGAGCTCCAGACAGACACAGCTGCAGGGTATTTGCGCAAGGGATACAAAGTTATCAGGTAGGCCTATTTTATGACGTTTTCACAGCATCAGAGCATGACCATTTGTGAGACACAAGGTAATACAGCAACACTTTACTATCACTTCGGTAACACTTTACAATAGGGTTCCATTAGGGTTCCAATAGGGTTCCATTAGGGTTCCAATAGGGTTCCAATAGGGTTCCAATAGGGTTCCAATAGGGTTCCAATAGGGTTCCATTAGGGTTCCAATAGGGTTCCATTAGGGTTCCATTAGGGTTCCAATAGGGTTCCAATAGGGTTCCAATAGGGTTCCAATAGGGTTCCAATAGGGTTCCAATAGGGTTCCAATAGGGTTCCAATAGGGTTCCAATAGGGTTCCAATAGGGTTCCATTAGGGTTCCAATAGGGTTCCAATAGGGTTCCAATAGGGTTCCATAAAGTATCTTGTATTTCACTTTTGTTTTTAAAGTATTTCTTTTTTTTAGCAGTTCAATGTTCAACTCAATTATAAATGGTTATAGGTCTGTCACTTTTTAAAATAAGGTGTTTTTGAATTTATAAATGTTTATAGGTATCAAATAATTATTTAGTTATTTGTCACATGCACCGAATACAACCGGTGTAGACCTTACAGTGAAATGCTTACTTACATGCCCTTAACCAACAATGAAGTTAAGAAAATGCCTAATAAAAAATAAGTAAGAGATAAGAATAACAAATAATTAAAGAGCAGCAGTAAATAACAATAGCGGGGCTATATACAGGGGGTATATAAAGGGGGTGCCGGTACAGAGTCGATGTGCGGGGGCACTGGTGTCGAGGTAATATGTACATGTAGTTCTGTCACTAAAATAAGATATACTTTTACCATTTATACATATGGGTAAATCAATTATAGATGATTTGAGAGTTCACTCGGAGCGTAGACATACTTCTAGGCAGTATTGGGAACTCATCAATTACATAAGAAAAGATTCAACACTTTTTTTGTTAAACATATTCAGTCAATGAATATGGGGTATGAAGTCCAAAACATTTACCGTTGTGAAAGGATACCACCTCCACTGGTATTACTGTTACCATACTTGGGACTATCACAGAGAAGTGATACGTGTGTGTTGATATCATCTGGTAAGGCGTAATGATGGATGATACATAAGGCTTCGTCTTTAAAGCATTTAAGTGCATTTATAAATTGTTAAAAACTGGAGGTAAATTTTGGATCACTATTTTGACAAACACTGACCAGTTATTTCACTATGTAGACCAATGGGATATAACTGTTTAATGCTTTATAAGGCATTTAAAAATGATTAAATAACATTGAATGTAATTATAGCCTCTTTATAAACCCTTTACAAATGTAACCTTTAATGTGTAGTGTTACCCCTTTGTTAAATAGAACTTTGCAAATTGCATAATAATGGAGCTATTCCACGTTCTTTATTCCACATAAGTGGAATAAGGAACGGTCGCTATTCCTCTTGTGTAGAGTAGTTAAAAAAAAAAAAAATCTTATTGCTATGCAATTCAAATACAATTAACAAAGTATTATGTGACAACATGCTAATAAAACGTTGCTCCAAAAGTAACTTGTTTTATTACACTACACCATTTAAAGATTGTGTGTGTGTGTGTGTGTGTGTTTTGAAATAAGAGCAGTTACCCTCAGATGGACAAAGGGAATCAAAGTTGTTTTTGCTTCCAACTTGCTGTTCGCAAATAGCTTTGAATTTACTCTGCAGTATTTTCAGGTCTTCTAAAAAATGTATTGCAGCTTCTAACTTTTTCAGTGGAATGTTGAAAGAGTCGTACAGTAGTCGATCATCACAACTTATACTTATCTGTTTCGACATAAAATGGGTCAATTTGGTTTGATTTGATTATGCATACCTGGGCCAATAGGCATTCAGGAGAATGGACGTTTACATGTTCAGATAGAAATGTATTGTGTAGATCAAATGTGACCGTCAGATTGGAATACTATAGGAGATTGTGTGTTCTATTCATTCTATTTCTGTCTTCAACATGCAGTTCCAGATACAGCCCTCCATTAGGCCTAGTTGAAGGCAGCCAATCTAATAGTTTCAGAAAAGTAGTCACTTCCTGAGATCTGTATTCAAATATATTTTTTAAAGTTGGCATTTTTATATTCAAATAGTTGTAGTCCCCTCCAAAGTAACTATTCCCCCGGAAATCAAATCAAATTTATTTATATAGCCCTTCGTACATCGGCTGATATCTCAAAGTGCTGTACAGAAACCCAGCCTAAAACCCCAAACAGCAAGCAATGCAGGTGTAGAAGCACGAAATAGTTGCTTTCCCCAAAGCGTAGTTAAAACTATAGTTATCCCAGATCAGCACTGAATGTATAGTTTCTTTCTCTGTTTTATGTTAATCTATCCACCATGAAACACACATGCTTCATAGAATTAAAGAAGTATCCTGTTTGGAACAAACCTGTTTGAGTTGTTGCCATTTGTTGATCTTTGTGTAGTCTATGTGTGATCAGTTGGCTGTTTTTCTCAGATTTGATATCATTGGCTCATTCATCAGTCTCTGGTCCTGTCTTATTTCCCCAGCTCTGTTCCATTGTCCTTCCATCTGGCCCTCTGTCACTGAGCACTTGACCCTTGACCTCCTAAGGATCTGACCACCTGTCTGTGGTGACCACCCAGCTGCCATCTGTGGTGATGGCCCAGGGGCTAACTATCTCTGTCCTCTTTTTTTGGTTTTTTTTTTTTGGGGGGGTTCTTTAGATCTGGTACACTGCATTCTGGCTTAAAACAAAATACTCCAGCCGGCTCAATAGGGGGGGGGTTGTACATTTGCTTTTCCATGTAGATTTGTGTGTTCGATTTCCTGGCTAGGTCAATATTAGGGTCAGGAATTCAGTCTCCCTCCCTCTTGTTAACACTCTATAGAGCCATAGAGTTGGATCACATTGTCTTTGTCATCAACAACATGTGGAAGAAATTGGGAGTGGACTGAAAGTGAACTAATCTGATACATTTTATAGACTTAAGTAGTAGAAGGAGCTGCATTTCCTTCCCAGTGAGAACAGGTGTTCAAGCTTTCAGACCTCACCACCTTTTTCTGTTCCTCTCTCACTACATCATCCATGGCCCACTGTGGTAATGGCTTCCAGAGCTGCCTGCCTGGCTCTCCTGTCAACCTGCTCTCTCCCTGTGCGGGTGGGTCTGGGATTTAGTGAGAGTGGAGGAAGTGTCTGAGTTTTCTGTCAAAATGACATTAGGGATGATTAGTAAAAGTGCTGGCAGCTGCAGGGAAAGGGATAGTCTCTAGAGCAGGGTAGGTAACTAGATTCAGCCTCAGGTCGATTTTTGCCGGAGCGGGTGGTCGGAACGTAATTATAATTTGTACACTGGAAATTGACCACAAAGATGTTATTTTCAAATACAATAATTTCATAACTTGATTATATTGACACGGGTGTGTGTGTGTGAGAGTGTGAAAACAGATTTCCTAAATTAACATATTTTTTAATGAATTCCTGGTGATTTTACATTTTAATTTTTTTATTACTAAACTAAAATTTCATTTTTTTCCCCCAACGATCTACACAAAATACTCTTGTCAAAGTGGAAGAAAAAATTGTAATACTTCAAAATAAATAAATAGTGCATTGGGAAAGTATTCAGACCCCTTCCCCTTTTTCATATTTTGTTACGTTACAGCCTTATTCTAAACTGTATCAATAAAAACATTTCCTCATCAATCTACATACATAATGACAAAGCTAAAACAGGTTTTTAGAAATGGTTGCACATTTATTACAAATAAAAAAAACAGAAATAACTTATTTACGTAAGTATTCAGACCCTTTGCTATGAGACTCGAAATTGAGTCTTAATTGTTAAATTAAGTTATTTCTGTTTTGTATTTGTAATACATTTGCTAACTTTTCTGAAAACCTGTTTTTTCGCTTTGTTATGGGGTATTGTGTGTAGGTGGTTGGAGGTGTAACTGTACCTCTTTCCTTGGCATCATGGGGAAATCAGCCAAGACCTCAGAAAACAAATTGTAGGCCTCCACAAGTCTGGTTCATCCTTGGGTGCAATTTCCAAACGTCTGAAGGTACCACGTTCATCTGTACAAGCAATAGTACGCAAGTATAAACACCATGGGACCACGCAGCCGTCATACCACTCAGGAAGGAGACACGTTCTGTCTCCTAGAGATGAACGTACTTTGGTGCGAAAAGTGCAAATCAATCCCAGAACAACAGCAATGGACCTTGTGAAGATGCTGGAGGAAACGGGCACAAAAGTATCTATATCCACAGTAAAACGAGTCCTATATCGACATAACCTGAAAGGCCGCTCAGCAAGGAAGAAGCCACTGCTCCAAAACCGCCATAAAAAAAGCCAGATTACAGTTTGCAACTGCACATGGGGACAAAGATTGTACTTTTTGGAGAAATGTCCTCTGGTCTGATGAAACAAAAATACAACTGTTTGGCCATAATGACCATTATGTTTGTAGGAAAACATTTGAATTCAGTCTGTAACATA
Organism: Oncorhynchus tshawytscha; assembly: GCF_018296145.1. NCBI lineage: Eukaryota > Metazoa > Chordata > Actinopteri > Salmoniformes > Salmonidae > Oncorhynchus > Oncorhynchus tshawytscha. Next base: position 41,997,188 of record NC_056458.1, on the reverse strand, counting down.
ACAAAATGTGGAATAAGTCAAGGGGTATAAATGCTTTCTGAAGTCACTATGTATTCAACACTCTGAGTCAATCCATATAGGAATCACCTTTGGCAGGGATTGCAGCTGTGAGTATTTCTGGGTAAGTCTCTAAGAGCTGTGAGTATTTCTGGGTAAGTCTAAGAGCTTTGCACAACTGGATTATACAATATTTGCATATTCCTTTTTAAACTCTTCAAGCTTCGTCAAGTTGGTTGTTCATTGCTGGACAGTCGTTTTCAAGTGTTGACATAGATTTTCAAGTAGATTTAAGTCAAAACTGTAACTAGGCCACTCAGGAACGTTCAATGTCGTCATGGTAAGCAAGTCCAGTGTATATTTGGCCTTGTGTTTTAGGTTATTGTCCTTCTGAAAGGTGAATTTGTCTCCCCGTGTCTGTTGGAAAGCAGACCTGAACCATCTTGGCCAGGTCGCAGTTGCAAATGAGAACTTGTTCTCAACTAGCCTACCTGGTTAAATAAAGGTGTTCTCAACTAGCCTACCTGGTTAAATAAAGGTGTTCTCAACTAGCCTACCTGGTTAAATGAAGGTGTTCTCAACTAGCCTACCTGGTTAAATGAAGCTGAAATAAAATTAAACAATGTTTAAAGTCCTTGCCTTTGACAAGCAAATCAATAACATGATACAGCCACCACCATGCTTGAAAATATGAAGAGTGAATATGTGCTTGAAATTCACTACTCCACTGAGGGACCTCACAGATAATTGTATGTGTGGGTACGGAGAAGAGTTAGTCATTTAGAAATAATGTTAACCACTAACTATTATAGTCCATGCAACTTATTATGTGACTTGTTAATCCTGCTTTTTACATGTGGGGAATCTCAATAGATGTGACTGGAAACCAGAGCTATTAGCTTCTGCATACCATGAGTTTTTGTTGTGCCTTTTCATTCCTTTCACTGTTGTACAGTTGATCTGCCATGTTGTTTCAGCCTACATGTTGGCCGACGTTACCATGTTGTTTCAGCCTACATGTTGGCTGACGTTACCATGTTGTTTCAACCTACATGTTGGCTGATGTTACCATGTTGTTTCAGCCTACATGTTGGCTGACGTTACCATATTGTTTTCAGCCTACATGTTGGCTGACGTTACCATGTTGTTTCAGCCTACATGTTGGCCGACGTTACCATGTTGTTTCAGCCTACATGTTGGCCGACGTTACCATGTTGTTTCAGCCTACATGTTGGCCGACGTTACCATGTTGTTTCAGCCTACATGTTGGCTGACGTTACCATGTTGTTTCAGCCTACATGTTGGCTGACGTTACCATGTTGTTTCAGCCTACATGTTGGCTGACGTTACCATGTTGTTTCAGCCTACATGTTGGCCGACGTTACATGTTACCATGTTGTTTCAGCCTACATGTTGGCCGACGTTACCATGTTGTTTCAGCCTACATGTTGGCTGACGTTACCATGTTGTTTCAGCCTACATGTTGGCCGTTACGTTACCATGTTGTTTCAGCCTACATGTTGGCCTACATGTTGGCTGACGTTACCATGTTGTTTCAGCCTACATGTTGGCTCAGACGTTACCATGTTGTTTCAGCCTACATGTTGGCCGACGTTACCATGTTGTTTCAGCCTACATGTTGGCTGACGTTACCATGTTGTTTCAGCCTACATGTTGGCCGACGTTACCATGTTGTTTCAGCCTACATGTTGGCTGACGTTACCATGTTGTTTCAGCCTACATGTTGGCCGACGTTACCATGTTGTTTCAGCCTACATGTTGGCTGACGTTACCATGTTGTTTCAGCCTACATGTTGGCCGACGTTACCATGTTGTTTCAGCCTACATGTTGGCCGACGTTACCATGTTGTTCTAATTTATTACAGAGCATAGCAGTTCTGTCTCCCATTACTCTAACCTTCCATTAGTTACATCTATCAGGTGCCCCCCCCCCCTCCTATCTGGCTCAGCTGAACTGTGGCAGGGGAGGTTCGAACGAATGGTCCATAGGTGTGCTCTCTGAGTCCCTGAAAACATTGCCTCATGTTTATCACTGATCAGCTGCATTAACCCCAGCTTTGCCTTTCTTCCTCTCTGTTTTCTCTAATGCATTCTTCTCCTTCTTTCGAATTCGAGTTCTGTTGTCAGCTGGTTAATCTTTCATCCCTGAATGTTATTGGGTGTCTCTCTAGTGTTGTCATAATCTGTTTTAAGCTGCTTCTCGAATCAGATCTTGAGAACCCTTTTTACTCATCAGTCAATTTAATGACTGTCATTATATCCTGTAGTTGCCGCCCGCTATGCCACTCCTGAGAGGAGAAAGTTGAGTAGAGCCCAGCTGTTTCCTGGCACTCTGCTCTGTGACTGGCAGGTCTGCTCTATGACTGGCAGGTCTGCTCTATGACTGGCAGGTCTGCTCTATGACTGGCAGGTCTGCTCTGTGACTGGCAGGTCTGTGACTGGCAGCTCTGCTCTGTGACTGGCAGGTCTGTGACTGGCAGCTCTGCTCTGTGACTGGCAGCTCTGCTCTGTGACTGGCAGCTCTGCTCTGTGACTGGCAGGTCTGCTCTGTGACTGGCAGGTCTGCTCTGTGACTGGCAGGTCTGCTCTGTGACTGGCAGGTCTGCTCTGTGACTGGCAGGTCTGTGACTGGCAGGTCTGCTCTGTGACTGGCAGGTCTGCTGATGGTGATAGGAGTGAAATGGGGCCTGACAGGAAATGGCTGATTGTTGTGTAGACTCTAGGCTGTAGACTCTACACTGAGCTTTAGGGGCAACAGGAGCCCTCACAACCTGCTCCCAGAACAGGCTCAATCTGGTCAGAGGAGTTCGCCTAGGCCCTTGCTGGACATCTAGGCTAAATCAGAGGTCTGTTAAGACCACTACCTATCCTAACACCACCACTCTAATACTCAAAACACACAGTATAATACCAGGAAGCCATGCCTCATGCAGAATATCCATCTGTGATAGAGGTCATAGTTCACATTGGTTACCCACCAGTGTTATTCAGTGTGTTTTATTAATATGATTCTTGATGTAAGTCTGTGTCGTGTGTTTCCTGTTTCTTGCAGCACTAACGTGGTGATGAACTACTCTGATATCGAGTCCAAGGTGCGAGAGGTCACCAACGATGACCCCTGGGGTCCCTCTGGACAGCTCATGGGTGAGATCGCCAAGTAAGGGACTACCACAGCACAACGCTCAGTCCTATCACATTTGCATAACTAGCCTAGCAGTTGTGGCTTTACCAGTACTCTCTAATCCCATCCATATTTCTGATGTTCCTCTCAGATCCACGTTCATGTACGAGCAGTTCCCTGAGGTCATGAACATGCTGTGGACCAGAATGCTGAGGGACAATAAGAAGAACTGGAGAAGAGTTTACAAGGTGCCAAGTCTCTGTTCCACTGCTTATGTTTCATTCATACGATCATGTTGCCTGTGGAGTGGAGGCCTAGTGCCATGTTGCCTGTGGAGTGGAAGCCTGGTGCCATGTTGCCTGTGGGTAGGAAGCCTAGTGCCATGTTGCCTGTGGGTAGGAAGCCTAGTGCCATGTTGCCTGTGGAGTGGAAGCCTGGTGCCATGTTGCCTGTGGAGTGGAAGCCTAGTGCCATGTTGCCTGTGGTGAGGAAGCCTAGTGCCATGTTGCCTGTGGAGTGGAAGCCTGGTGCCATGTTGCCTGTGGAGTGGAAGCCTGGTGCCATGTTGCCTGTGGAGTGGAAGCCTGGTGCCATGTTGCCTGTGGAGTGGAAGCCTAGTGCCATGTTGCCTGTGGTGAGGAAGCCTAGTGCCATGTTGCCTGTGGAGTGGAAGCCTAGTGCCATGTTGCCTGTGGAGTGGAGGCCTAGTGCCATGTTGCCTGTGGAGTGGAGGCCTAGTGCCATGTTGCCTGTGGGTGGAGGCCTAGTGCCATGTTGCCTGTGGGTAGGAGGCCTAGTGCCATGTTGCCTGTGGGTAGGAGGCCTAGTACCATGTTGCCTGTGGGTAGGAGGCCTAATACCATGTTGCCTGTGGGTAGGAGGCCTAGTACCATGTTGCCTGTGGATAGGAAGCCTAGTGCCATGTTGCCTGTGGAGTGGAGGCCTAGTGCCATGTTGCCTGTGGGTAGGAAGCCTAGTGCCATGTTGCCTGTGGGTAGGAAGCCTAGTGCCATGTTGCCTGTGGGTAGGAAGCCTAGTGCCATGTTGCCTCTAACAGATGCTCCTCTCCTCCAGGCCTTACTACTATTGGCATATCTCATCAGGAACGGATCAGAGCGAGTTGTCACCAGCGCGAGGGAACACATCTACGACCTTCGCTCCTTAGAAAACTACCATTTTGTTGGTAAGCAATCATTTGGGACTGGTGCTACACAGCAGCACTGAAAGACCCAGAGCAGTGTGAACCCTAAGCCTGGCTATTGATTCATTCCATAACCATCCCCACGCCTCTCTTCTACACCAATCAGGATGTCCTCAGAGATGAGGCTCTTGGTTTCAGATGGAACACCCAGGAGTATTCATTAGTGAGGAAGTTTCCATGGCCACAGCTGGAGTACTGAAGAGTCAGTCAGATGCAAGTCATGTTCTGGTTTTCAACCTGGTATATATGTACATATGTAATGTGCACAAATGAAAAGTATGTAAATGATCAACTTGAGTGGCTCCTTGGATACCAACTGTATGCATTTGTGATTTGCTATGACAGAGTTGAAAACCTTGGATGGTTTTTGTGCATTTTTGTGTGGCTAGGCCGAGCCTGCATCTGTTTTCAGTGGTACAACACATGCTTTGGAGCCTAATGGCGTCACAGAAATGTGAGAAACTCTGAAAATGTACAGTGGGGCAAAAAAAGTATTTAGTCAGCCACCAATTGTGCAAGTTCTCCCACTTAAAAAAGATGAGAGAGGCCTGTAATTTATCATAGGTACACTTCAACTATGACAGACAAAATGAGAGAAAAAAATCCAGAAAATCACATTGTAGGATTTTTAATGAATTTATTTGCAAATTATGGTGGAAAATAAGTATTTTGTCACCTACAAAGAAGCAAGATTTCTGGCTCTCACAGACCTGTAACTTCTTCTTTAAGAGGCTCCTCTGTCCTCCACTCGTTACCTGTATTAATGGCACCTGTTTGAACTTGTTATCAGTATAAAAGACACCTGTCCACAACCTCAAACAGTCACACTCCAAACTCCACTATGGCCAAGACCAAAGAGCTGTCAAAGGACACCAGAAACAAAATTGTAGACCTGCACCAGGCTGGGAAGACTGAATCTGCAATAGGTAAGCAGCTTGGTTTGAAGAAATCAACTGTGGGAGCAATTATTAGGAAATGAAAGACATACAAGACCACTGATAATCTCCCTCGATCTGGGGCTCCACGCAAGATCTCACCCCATGGGGTCAAAATGAGCAGAAGAACGGTGAGCAAAAATCCCAGAACCACACGGGGGGACCTAGTGAATGACCTGCAGAGAGCTGGGACCAAAGTAACAAAGCCTACCATCAGTAACACACTACGCCGCCAGGGACTCAAATCCTGCAGTGCCAGACGTGTCCCCCTGCTTAAGCCAGTACATGGCCAGGCCCGTCTGAAGTTTTTGTCACTTCTAGGTTAGACTACTGCAATGCTCTACTTTTCGGCTACCCGGATAAAACACTAAATAAACTTCAGTTAGTGCTAAACACGGCTACTAGAATCTTTACTAGAACCAAAAAAGGCGAAAATTGAAAAAAAAGGAGTAATCCTTAAATATTTGAGTAAGGGGATAACATATTTACTGTAGAGCTATGTTAATCTTTTTTCATGCTTCGCTCTCAAGAATTAGCATTTGGTGCATGGCATGAGCACTCACTAGGCTCTGTTACATAAAGTCCCCACTGAGACAAATACTGTCTCCAGGACAGGCCTGTTGTGGCAGTGAAACAATGGTGCCTGTGTTCCTCCTCCTGAAGAAGGTCCATAAAGGCCTGGTCCCAAGCTCTACCAGACCCTCATCCAAAGCTCTACCAGACCCTCATCCAAAGCTCTACCAGACCCCCATCCAAAGCTCTACCAGACCCTCATCCAAAGTTCTACCAGACCCTCATCCAAAGCTCTACCAGACCCTCATCCAAAGTTCTACCAGACCCTCATTCAAAGTTCTACCAGACCCTCATTCAAAGCTCTGCCAGACCCTCATCCAAAGCTCTGCCAGACCCTCATCCAAAGCTCTGCCAGACCCTCATCCAAAGCTCTGCCAGACCCCCATCCAAAGCTCTGCCAGACCCCCTTCCAAAGCTCTGCCAGACCCCCTTCCAAAGCTCTGCCAGACCCCCATCCAAAGCTCTGCCAGACCCCCACCCAAAGCTCTGCCAGACCCCCACCCAAAGCTCTACCAGACCCTCATCCAAAGCTCTACCAGACCTTCATCCAAAGCTCTACCAGACCCTCATCCAAAGCTCTACCAGACACTCATCCAAAGCTCTACCAGACCCTCATCCAAAGCTGCTTTAGCCTGGAACTGCACTGCACTGTTCTGTTCTTTTTCTCTCTCTCGCTCTTCTCATTCTCTCTCGCTCTCTCTCTCTCGCTCTCTCTCTTGCTCTCTCTTTCTCATTCTCATTCTCTCTCTCGCTCTTTCTCATTCTCATTCTCTCTCATTCTCTCTCGCTCTCTCTCTCTCTCTCGCTCTTTCTCATTCTCGCTCTCTCTCTCGCTCTTTCTCATTCTCATTCTCTCTCATTCTCTCTCGCTCTCTCTCTCGCTCTTTCTCATTCTCGCTCTCTCTCTCTCTCTCGTTCTCATTCTCTCTCTCTCTCGCTCTCTTGCTCTCATTCTCTCTCGCTCTCTCTCTTTCTCGTTCTCATTCTCTCTCTCTCACTCTTTCTCTCTCTCTCTCAGCCAAAACAAACATCACTTTATTTGCTTCAGTGTTGACTTCCCCTTTAACTGCTTAACCCTGTCACTTTGGCTAATGAGAGGTCAGGTTTATGGATGGTGTTGATTCTATTGTCAGTTTTCAATTCAAATGACCCCCACCATGGTGTAATGTGGGAAGCCAAAAGTGAAATGCCAGTGTATTAAAGTGTCCAATCGTGTTGTGTTCCTCCCCCCATCGCCAGACGAGAATGGGAAGGACCAGGGCGTCAACGTGCGTCAGAAGGTGAAGGAGATGGTGGAGTTTGTTCAGGATGACGACCGGCTCCGGGAGGAGAGGAAGAAGGCCAAGAAAAACAAGGACAAGTATATAGGCGTGTCCTCAGACAGCACTGGAGGAGGAGGATTCAACAAGACCAGCTGTAAGTGTCACCACACGGGAGGGAGAGCAGATTATCTGTGATGCTCTGTTGAGAATGTGGTATGGTCTCTCATTTCCATGCGCTCACAAATCTGTCATTTACCTCTAGTCCCTGTCATTGTAATGTACCTCTAGTCCCTGTCATTGTAATGTACCTCTAGTCCCTGTCATTGTAATGTACCTCTAGTCCCTGTCATTTACCTCTAGTCCCTGTCATTTACATCTAGTCCCTGTCATTTACATCTAGTCCCTGTCATTTACCTCTAGTCCCTGTCATTTACCTCTAGTCCCTGTCAGTTACCTCTAGTCCCTGTCATTTACCTCTAGTCCCTGTCATTGTAATGTACCTCTAGTCCCTGTCAGTTACCTCTAGTCCCTGTCATTTACCTCTAGTCCCTGTCATTGTAATGTACCTCTAGTCCCTGTCATTTACCTCTAGTCCCTGTCATTGTAATGTACCTCTAGTCCCTGTCATGTACCTCTAGTCCCTGTCATGTACCTCTAGTCCCTGTCATGTACCTCTAGTTACTGTAATTTACATCTAGTCACTGTATCTCTAGTCCCTGTTACTGTAATTTACATCTAGTCACTGTAACTCTAGTCCCTGTTACTGTAATTTACATCTAGTCCCTGTCTCTGTGAGTCTTGTTGCAGGTCTCTTTCTGCAGTCTCAGAAGGCTTCCAGAATATCGCTCCTCTATGCCTTCCTCTATTCCCCACAGGCCTCTTCCTCCTCATCACTGATCTTTTGATTAGAGCGATTTTCAATCCAGGGCAAATCATGTCTTCTCACATCTTCATCAGTGAGATTTCTGATCATGTTTGTACGAGAAAAACCTCAACACCCTCACTATGTAACAGAACATATCTTCCCCATATCTGTTTTTGATTCGCTGCTTTCTGATCTGCTCTTCCGATATCTAATCGTCGGGCGAGTCCCTTGCCATTTCATTAGGATTCGGTTGGAGAAACAACTGATTGAAAGGCTTTATTTTCATGCTCCATTGATTTCTCCCTTTGATTCCTGATATCTTTGATTTGCTGCTGTGATTTCCCACTTCATTAGTCAAACCAGAGTTCCCATTTTGTCAATTAATGATGTGGCAGGGGAGGAATTATTTTTGTCACACAGGATCAAAATAACACTGCGATGAAGACATTCACATAGAGTTGCTCTGTTTCAGCGAGACACACTGTAGCTGTGCAGTGCTTGTGTTGTCAATGGGCCCATCCATTTTTAATGCAGAATAACCAATTATCTGTTGCACATCTTAATTGTCATTCCAGAGAGATGCAGTGCAGTCCCACAACGGCTCTCATTATGTTAGTGAAGTGAGGCTCACTCAGCATAGCTACAAAACACGTCAATGGTACCAAACCACCCTTGATTTTTCAGCATAAACCTGTAACCCTGTTTCCCCCCTCTCTGCCCCTCTCCTCCCCCTCAGCGGGGGAAATGTTTGACTCCGAGCCCAAGGGGAAGTGGGATGAGGACTGGGACAAGAGCAAAGGAGCCTTCCCCTTCAGTGAGAAGCTGGGAGAAATCAGCGACAAGATCGGCAGCACCATCGACAACACTATCAACAAGTTCCGTAAGAATGAGAGGGATGACTCGCCCGACAGAATCAGGTATTCCTGAGTGTGTTGAAGTGCAAAAGGCCAAAAACGGAGATGGACATTTCTTTAACACGGTCCCGGAGACCCCAGGGGGGTGCACATTGTGGTTTGTGCCCCAAAAACTACACAGCTGATTCAAATGATCAACTCATCAGGCTTTGATTGTCTGAATCAGCTGAGTAGTGCTCGCACAAAAAAACTAAACGTGGACCCCATGGGGTCCCCAGGACCGAGTTTGGGAAACGCTGTCTTAAGGCAATACATCTATTTAATGATAGAGCATTTCTTTCATGTGTGTGTTGTTCTCTTTCTCCCACCAGTGACAACGAGGAGGACAGGGTATCGCAGAACGGCCGGCCGGTGTCGGAGTCAGGGAAGCTGTCGGAGTTCAGAGATGAGGAGGAGACTGTTACGACCACGAGCATCCAGATCAGCCATGCAACGGAGACCACCACCACACGCAAACGTGGCGGCATCCGCTCCAAGACCGTGGACCTAGGGGCCGCTGCTCACTACACAGGGGACAGGGGCAGGCTGGACGCAGACAACAGAAAGGTACCTCTGACCTCCCTGTGTCTCACTCTGACCTCTGACCTCCCTGTGTCTCACTCTGACCTCCCTGTGTCTCACTCTGACCCCTGACATCACTGTGTCTCACTCTGACCCCTGACCTCCCTGTGTCTCACTCTGACCCCTGACCTCCCTGTGTCTCACTCTGACCTCCCTGTGTCTCCCTCTGACCCCTGACCTCCCTGTGTCTCCTCTGACCTCCCTGTGTCTCACTCTGACCCCTGACCTCCCTGTGTCTCACTCTGACCTCCCTGTGTCTCACTCTGACCTCTCTGTGTCTCACTCTGACCACCCTGTGTCTCACTCTGACCACCCTGTGTCTCACTCTGACCACCCTGTGTCTCACTCTGACCTCCCTGTGTCTCACTCTGACCTCCCTGTTTCTCACTCTGACCTCCCTGTTTCTCACACTGACCTCCCTGTGTCTCACTCTGACCTCCCTGTGTCTCACTCTGACCTCCTGTGTCTCACTCTGACCTCCCTGTGTCTCACTGTGTTTCACTCTGACCCCTGACCTCCCTGTATCTCACTCTGACCTCCCTGTGTCTCACTCTGACCTCTGACCTCCCTGTGTCTCACTCTGACCTCCCTGTGTCTCACTCTGGCCTCCCTGTATCTCACTCTGACCCCTGACCTCCCTGTATCTCACTCTGACCTAGTGGTCCTGCACGTCAATGTAGGTCAATAGGCTGTGTAGACTCAACAGAACCTTCTTTTGAAGCCTATAGAGACACTGTTGAGTTGTCTGCGGAATCTATTTTCATCTTTGAGTTTTTCTAGAGACTGAAACACAAGATGGTTATCTCCCGTGGGACAGAGGAAAGCTGTGTTTCATCTCTTCTGACTGTCTAATGACATGATAGAAATGGATGGCAGCAGGACCAGAGAACAGGAGGAGCTCCTGGGCTGCCTTATTCAAACTGTTTCTAGACTAAATGACATGGCAGCAGGACCAGAGAACACGAGGAGCTCCTGGCCTACCTTATTCAAACTGTTTCTAGACTAAATGACATGGCAGCAGGACCAGAGAACAGGAGGAGCTCCTGGCCTACCTTATTCAAACTGTTTCTAGACTAAATGACATGGCAGCAGGACCAGAGAACAGGAGGAGCTCCTGGCCTACCTTATTCAAACTGTTTCTAGACTAAATGACATGGCAGCAGGACCAGAGAACACGAGGAGCTCCTGGCATACCTTATTCAAACTGTTTCTAGACTAAATGACATGGCAGCAGGACCAGAGAACACGAGGAGCTCCTGGGCTGCCTTATTCAAACTGTTTCTAGACTAAATGACATGGCAGCAGGACCAGAGAACACGAGGAGCTCCTGGCCTACCTTATTCAAACTGTTTCTAGACTAAATGACATGGCAGCAGGACCAGAGAACAGGAGGAGCTCCTGGCCTACTTTATTCAAACTGTTTCTAGACTAATGCTGCTCTCTTGTGGCAGCTTTAGGAAGTGTAGCACCATTTGTTTTTCCAACTCAAATTAAAAGTGAACAGCTTGGGTGTGTGTCCTTATCTCATTCTCTGTGCCCTCTTCAGACGTCTGCTAGCCAGTCTTCAAGCAGTGGCCTTGCAGACCTTCTTATGGTGGACGCTGAGTCCAGTCAGACTGCACCAGCAGGTGAGACCTATCACTCACTCATCTAATGAGCCAGTCAGCCACAGTGCTACACACATTGAGAAGAGGTCGCTATATATAAAGTGATAGCACTCTAAAGTAAGGTGGCTTAAAGCCATAGAGATGTAGCATGCAGCCTAAGATGCCAAGATGTCAGACCAGTGTTCCAGGCAGCGTAGGGAGAAAACGGAAGGGGAGAGGAGAGGCAGCCTAACATGTCAGACCAGTGTTCCAGGCAGCGTAGGGAGAAAACGGGAGGGGAGGGAAGAAGAGTACAGAAGGGGAGGAGAGGGAGGAAGAGCATGGCATGGCCAGCTGTCTGAGACTGAGCCAGTGTTTGCTGGGGAGTGAATGCTGCATGTTCACACAGAGAGTTGCTGCGGTCCCTCGTGACGTTGCCTTCTCCATCCAAAAGAGCTCGGGCCTGTCTCTCACACTCAGCCATACACTGGGAGAGAGGGAGGGGAGACGACATCCTCATCTCCTCCACTGATACTGTTCTCACTCTGTGTGTGTGTGTGTGTGTGTGTGTGTGTGCGCGCACCATCCAGGTGGAAGTTCAGACCTCATCTGTGATTTTGCTGACTTCTCCTCCCCAGCTGCCTCAGCCAGTCTCCCTTCATCAGCCGGTACGTCTGTGCTTCCATCGTCTGAACACTACCCCTCTCCATCGTCTGAACACTATCCCTCTCCATCGTCTGAACACTATCCCTCTCCATCGTCTGAACACTACCCCTCTCCATCGTCCGTCTGAACACTACCCCTCTCCATCGTCTGAACACTATCCGTCTGAACACCCCTCTCCATCGTCTGAACACTACCCCTCTCCATCGTCTGAACACTACCCCTCTCCATCGTCTGAACACTACCCCTCTCCATCGTCTGAACACTACCCCTCTCCATCGTCTGAACACTATCCCTCTCCATCGTCTGAACACTATCCCTCTCCATCGTCTGAACACTATCCCTCTCCATCGTCTGAACACTATCCCTCTCCATCGTCTGAACACTATCCCTCTCCATCGTCTGAACACTATCCCTCTCCATCGTCTGAACACTACCCCTCTCCATCGTCTGAACCCTCTCCACTATCCCTCTCCATCGTCCGTCTGAACACTACCCCTCTCCATCGTCCGTCTGAACACTACCCCTCTCCATCGTCTGAACACTACCCCTCTCCATCGTCCGTCTGAACACTATCCCTCTCCATCGTCCGTCTGAACACTATCCCTCTCCATCGTCCGTCTGAACACTATCCCTCTCCATCGTCCGTCTGAACACTCCCTCTCCATCGTCCGTCTGAACACTATCCCTCTCCATCGTCCGTCTGAACACTATCCCTCTCCATCGTCCGTCTGAACACTATCCCTCTCCATCGTCCGTCTGAACACTATCCCTCTCCATCGTCCGTCTGAACACTATCCCTCTCCATCGTCCGTCTGAACACTATCCCTCTCCATCGTCCGTCTGAACACTATCCCTCTCCATCGTCCGTCTGAACACTATCCCTCTCCATCGTCCGTCTGAACACTATCCCTCTCCATCGTCCGTCTGAACACTATCCCTCTCCATCGTCCGTCTGAACACTACCCCTCTCCATCGTCCGTCTGAACACTATCCCTCTCCATCGTCCGTCTGAACACTATCCCTCTCCATCGTCCGTCTGAACACTATCCCTCTCCATCGTCCGTCTGAACACTATCCCTCTCCATCGTCCGTCTGAACACTATCCCTCTCCATCGTCCGTCTGAACACTATCCCTCTCCATCGTCCGTCTGAACACTATCCCTCTCCATCGTCCGTCTGAACACTATCCCTCTCCATCGTCCGTCTGAACACTACCCCTCTCCATCGTCCGTCTGAACACTATCCCTCTCCATCGTCCGTCTGAACACTACCCCTCTCCATCGTCCGTCTGAACACTACCCCTCTCCATCGTCCGTCTGAACACTATCCCTCTCCATCGTCCGTCTGAACACTACCCCTCTCTGAACACTACCCCTCTCCATCGTCCGTCTGAACACTATCCCTCTCCATCGTCCGTCTGAACACTATCCCTCTCCATCGTCCGTCTGAACACTACCCCTCTCCATCGTCCGTCTGAACACTATCCCTCTCCATCGTCCGTCTGAACACTACCCCTCTCCATCGTCCGTCTGAACACTACCCCTCTCCATCGTCCGTCTGAACACTACCCCTCTCCATCGTCCGTCTGAACACTATCCCTCTCCATCGTCCGTCTGAACACTATCCCTCTCCATCGTCCGTCTGAACACTATCCCTCTCCATCGTCCGTCTGAACACTATCCCTCTCCATCGTCCGTCTGAACACTATCCCTCTCCATCGTCCGTCTGAACACTATCCCTCTCCATCGTCCGTCTGAACACTATCCCTCTCCATCGTCCGTCTGAACACTATCCCTCTCCATCGTCCGTCTGAACCCTATCCCTCTCCATCGTCCGTCTGAACCCTACCCCTCTCCATCGTCCGTCTGAACCCTATACCCCTCTCCATCGTCCGTCTGAACCCTACCCCTCTCCATCGTCCGTCTGAACCCTATCCCTCTCCATCGTCCGTCTGAACCCTACCCCTCTCCATCGTCCGTCTGAACCCTATCCCTCTCCATCGTCCGTCTGAACCCTATCCCTCTCCATCGTCCGTCTGAACCTATCTCCCTCTCCATCGTCCGTCTGAACCCTATCCCTCTCCATCGTCCGTCTGAACCCCCTCTCCATCGTCCGTCTGAACCCTACCCCTCTCCATCGTCCGTCTGAACCCTATCCCTCTCCATCGTCCGTCTGAACCCTACCCCTCTCCATCGTCCGTCTGAACCCTATCCCTCTCCATCGTCCGTCTGAACCCTATCCCTCTCCATCGTCCGTCTGAACCCTATCCCCTCTCCATCGTCCGTCTGAACCCTATCCCTCTCCATCGTCCGTCTGAACCTATCCCTCTCCATCGTCCGTCTGAACCCTATCCCTCTCCATCGTCCGTCTGAACCCTATCCCTCTCCATCGTCCGTCTGAACCCTATCCCTCTCCATCGTCCTACCCCTCTCTGAACGTCTATCCCTCTCCATCGTCCGTCTGAACCCTATCCCTCTCCATCGTCCGTCTGAACACTACCCCTCTCCATCGTCCGTCTGAACACTACCCCTCTCCATCGTCCGTCTGAACCTACCCCTCTCCATCGTCCGTCTGAACACTACCCCTCTCCATCGTCCGTCTGAACCCTACCCCTCTCCATCGTCCGTCTGAACCCTATCCCTCTCCATCGTCCGTCTGAACCCTACCCCTCTCCATCGTCCGTCTGAACCCTACCCCTCTCCATCGTCCGTCTGAACCCTACCCCTCTCCATCGTCCGTCTGAACCCTATCCCTCTCCATCGTCCGTCTGAACCCTATCCCTCTCCATCGTCCGTCTGAACCCTACCCCTCTCCATCGTCCGTCTGAACCCTATCCCTCTCCATCGTCCGTCTGAACCCTATCCCTCTCCATCGTCCGTCTGAACCCTATCCCTCTCCATCGTCCGTCTGAACCCTACCCCTCTCCATCGTCCGTCTGAACCCTACCCCTCTCCATCGTCCGTCTGAACCCTATACCCCTCTCCATCGTCCGTCTGAACACTACCCCTCTCCATCGTCCGTCTGAACACTATCCCTCTCCATCGTCCGTCTGAACCTACCCCTCTCCATCGTCCGTCTGAACACTATCCCTCTCCATCGTCCGTCTGAACACTACCCCTCTCCATCGTCCTACACTACCCCTCTCCATCGTCCGTCTGAACCCTAACCCCTCTCCATCGTCCGTCTGAACACTACCCCTCTCCACCCTATACCCCTCTCCATCGTCCGTCTGAACCCTATCCCTCTCCATCGTCCGTCTGAACACTACCCCTCTCCATCGTCCGTCTGAACCCTACCCCTCTCCATCGTCCGTCTGAACACTACCCCTCTCCATCGTCCGTCTGAACCTACCCCTCTCCATCGTCCGTCTGAACCCTACCCCTCTCCATCGTCCGTCTGAACCTACCCCCTCTCCATCGTCCGTCTGAACACCCTACCCCTCTCCATCGTCCGTCTGAACCCTACCCCTCTCCATCGTCCGTCTGAACCTACCCCTCTCCATCGTCCGTCTGAACCCTACCCCTCTCCATCGTCCGTCTGAACCCTATCCCTCTCCATCGTCCGTCTGAACACTATCCCTCTCCATCGTCCGTCTGAACCCTACCCCTCTCCATCGTCCGTCTGAACCCTATCCCTCTCCATCGTCCGTCTGAACCCTACCCCTCTCCATCGTCCGTCTGAACCCTATCCCTCTCCATCGTCCGTCTGAACCCTACCCCTCTCCATCGTCCGTCTGAACCCCCCTATCCCTCTCCATCGTCCGTCTGAACCTATCCCTCTCCATCGTCCGTCTGAACCCTACCCCTCTCCATCGTCCGTCTGAACCCTATCCCTCTCCATCGTCCGTCTGAACACTATCCCTCTCCATCGTCCGTCTGAACCCTATCCCTCTCCATCGTCCGTCTGAACCCTACCCCTCTCCATCGTCCGTCTGAACCCTATCCCTCTCCATCGTCCGTCTGAACCCTACCCCTCTCCATCGTCCGTCTGAACACTACCCCTCTCCATCGTCCGTCTGAACCCTATCCCTCTCCATCGTCCGTCTGAACCCTACCCCTCTCCATCGTCCGTCTGAACCCTACCCCTCTCCATCGTCCGTCTGAACCCTACCCCTCTCCATCGTCCGTCTGAACCCTATCCCTCTCCATCGTCCCTCTCCATCGTCCCTATCCCTCTCCATCGTCCGTCTGAACCCTACCCCTCTCCATCGTCCGTCTGAACCCTATCCCTCTCCATCGTCCGTCTGAACCCTATCCCTCTCCATCGTCCGTCTGAACCCTATACCCCTCTCCATCGTCCGTCTGAACCCTATCCCTCTCCATCGTCCGTCTGAACCCTATCCCTCTCCATCGTCCGTCTGAACCCTATCCCTCTCCATCGTCCGTCTGAACCCTATCCCTCTCCATCGTCCGTCTGAACCCTATCCCTCTCCATCGTCCGTCTGAACCCTATCCCTCTCCATCGTCCGTCTGAACCCTATCCCTCTCCATCGTCCGTCTGAACCCTATCCCTCTCCATCGTCCGTCTGAACCCTATCCCTCTCCATCGTCCGTCTGAACCCTATCCCTCTCCATCGTCCGTCTGAACCCTATCCCTCTCCATCGTCCGTCTGAACCCTATCCCTCTCCATCGTCCGTCTGAACCCTATCCCTCTCCATCGTCCGTCTGAACCCTATCCCTCTCCATCGTCCGTCTGAACCCTATCCCTCTCCATCGTCCGTCTGAACCCTATCCCTCTCCATCGTCCGTCTGAACCCTATCCCTCTCCATCGTCCGTCTGAACCCTACCCCTCTCCATCGTCCGTCTGAACCCTATCCCTCTCCATCGTCCGTCTGAACCCTATCCCTCTCCATCGTCCGTCTGAACCCTATCCCTCTCCATCGTCCGTCTGAACCTCCTATCCCTCTCCATCGTCCGTCTGAACCCTATCCCTCTCCATCGTCCGTCTGAACCCTATCCCTCTCCATCGTCCGTCTGAACCCTATCCCTCTCCATCGTCCGTCTGAACCCTATCCCTCTCCATCGTCCGTCTGAACCCTGAACCCTCCATCCCTCTCCATCGTCCGTCTGAACCCTATCCCTCTCCATCGTCCGTCTGAACCCTATCCCTCTCCATCGTCCGTCTGAACCCTATCCCTCTCCATCGTCCGTCTGAACCCTATCCCTCTCCATCGTCCGTCTGAACCCTATCCCTCTCCATCGTCCGTCTGAACCCTATCCCTCTCCATCGTCCGTCTGAACCCTATCCCTCTCCATCGTCCGTCTGATCCCTCTCCTATCCCTCCCTCTCCATCGTCCGTCTGAACCCTATCCCTCTCCATCGTCCGTCTGAACCCTATCCCTCTCCATCGTCCGTCTGAACCCTATCCCTCTCCATCGTCCGTCTGAACCCTATCCCTCTCCATCGTCCGTCTGAACCCTATCCCTCTCCATCGTCCGTCTGAACCCTATCCCTCTCCATCGTCCGTCTGAATCCCTCTCCCTATCCCTCTCCATCGTCCGTCTGAACCCTATCCCTCTCCATCGTCCGTCTGAACCCTATCCCTCTCCATCGTCCGTCTGAACACTATCCCTCTCCATCGTCCTATCCCTCTGAACCCTATCCCTCTCCATCGTCCGTCTGAACCCTATCCCTCTCCATCGTCCTCTCCTATCCCTCGTCCGTCTGAACCCTATCCCTCTCCATCGTCCGTCTGAACCCTATCCCTCTCCATCGTCCGTCTGAACCCTATCCCTCTCCATCGTCCGTCTGAACCCTATCCCTCTCCATCGTCCGTCTGAACCCTATCCCTCTCCATCGTCCGTCTGAACCCTATCCCTCTCCATCGTCCGTCTGAACCCTATCCCTCTCCATCGTCCGTCTGAATCCCCTATCCCTCTCCATCGTCCGTCTGAACCCTATCCCTCTCCATCGTCCGTCTGAACCCTATCCCTCTCCATCGTCCGTCTGAACCCTATCCCTCTCCATCGTCCGTCTGAACCCTATCCCTCTCCATCGTCCGTCTGAACCCTATCCCTCTCCATCGTCCGTCTGAACCCTATCCATCGTCCGTCTGAACCCTCTCCATCGTCCGTCTGAACCCTATCCATCGTCCGTCTGAACCCTATCCCTCTCCATCGTCCGTCTGAACCCTATCCCTCTCCATCGTCCGTCTGAACACACTCTGCTGTCTGTATTACAGCTTCAATCTGAGGCAGGCCACTTCCCAATAACTCCAGCAGAAAACCTTTTCATAAACCTGGTAGCAGCTTGTGAGGGGAAAACTGAAGAGGTGAACAGCCATGCCACAGAGGTGTTTAGGGGGAGTCCCCTCTCCTGTCCCCCTCCTGTCCCTCTCCGTGCCATCTCCTGCCCAGGGGTTTGTGGTTGCAGCCCACGTGATGTCCTGTGGAAGTGAAGGTGGTGTAATATTGATGTGTCTGGGATGAGACCAGATGGAGGCCCTACCTGCTGAGACACACGTCAGCTCTCATTTCACACAGCTCATGTCCCCCAGCCTCCACCCTCTGCTCTGTGATAGATGGATGGATGGATGGATGGATGAATGGATGGATGGGAGAAAAGAGAGAAGGATGGAGTGGAGATGAGAGCCCCAGCAACAAGTTTTTGGCAGTTTATCTGTGGTCCTGGTTATATTCCCGTGCAGTACCCTCTGGTCCTGGTTATGTTCCCGTGCAGTACCCTCTGGTCCTGGTTATGTTCCCGTGCAGTACCCTGTGGTCCTGGTTATGTTCCCGTGCAGTACCCTGTGGTCCTGGTTATGTTCCCGTGCAGTACCCTCTGGTCCTGGTTATGTTCCCGTGCAGTACCCTGTGGTCCTGGTTATGTTCCCGTGCAGTACCCTGTGGTCCTGGTTATGTTCCCGTGCAGTACCCTCTGGTCCTGGTTATGTTCCGTGCAGTACCCTCTGGTCCTGGTTATGTTCCCGTGCAGTACCCTCTGGTCCTGGTTATGTTCCGTGCAGTACCCTCTGGTCCTGGTTATGTTCCGTGCAGTACCCCTGGTCCTGGTTATGTTCCCGTGCAGTACCCTCTGGTCCTGGTTATGTCCCCGTGCAGTACCCTCTGGTCCCCCGTGCAGTACCCTGTGGTCCCCCGTGCATTACCCTGTGGTCCCCGTGCAGTACCCTGTGGTCCCCGTGCAGTACCCTGTGGTCCCCGTGCAGTACCCTGTGGTCCCCGTGCAGTACCCTGTGGTCCCCGTGCAGTACCCTGTGGTCCCCGTGCAGTACCCTGTGGTCCCCGTGCAGTACCCTGTGGTCCCCCGTGCAGTACCCTGTGGTCCCCCGTGCAGTACCCTGTGGTCCTGATGAGTGATCCCACTGGGCTGTGTGTGCTGGTACTCCCCTTGGGGCGATCTCTGTTACCTCCACTGCTCACCTCCTGCCTGACAGGGTGAAAGACGTCCCCCTTACAGAAGAACAGGACATGCCTCATGCCTTGTTCATTTCTCTACAATGTTTTGCAAATGCTAAACACTGTGGATAATGAAATCTTCACTCTTCACTCCTTAGGGTCAGGGTCCAGTGGGAAGGGTGAGTTTGGGGATTGGAATGCGTTCTCCAGTCCGTCAGCCCACACCCCACCCTCAGCTGACTTATTTGACCTGATTGGCTCCAATCACACCTCCCTCACCGCCTCCCAAAGCATGACCTTCTCCATGTGTGGTACCCAGAGTGTGGGTGTCGCCAACACCGACCTGCCCATCTCCAGATCACAGGTACAGGTGGCTCACAGGACTCCTCCTCACTACATGAAACATTGGTATAGATGGAAGTGCCTCATTATCATGGAAGAGGTCTACGTTGTGAATATAAAGGATGTACTTTTGTATATATAGTGTATATGAACACCCCTTCAAATTGGCTGATTCTGCTATTTCAGCCACACCCGTTGCTGACCGGTGTATAAAATCGAGCACACAGCCATGCAAACTCCACATATTAACATTAGCAGTAGAATGGCCTTACTGAAGAGCTCAGTGATTTTCAACGTGGCACCGTCATAGGATGTCACCTTTCAGTTCGCCAAATGTCTGTCCTGCTAGAGCTATCCCGGTCAACTGTAAGTACTAGAGGTCGACCGATTTAATCGGAATGGACGATTAATTAGGGCCCATTTCAAGTTTTCAGAACAATCGGAAATCGGTCATTTTGGATGCCGATTTTGCCGATATTTAAAAAAATAAAAAATAAAAACATTTTTTTTTTACACCTTTATTTAATCTTTATTTAACTAGGCAAGTCAGTTAAGAACACGTTCTTATGGGTGGGTTAACTGCCTTGTTCAGGGGCAGAACGACAGATTTTTACCTTGTCAGCACTGGGATTCAATCTTGCAACCTTACGGTTAACTAGTCCAACGCTCTAACCACCTGCCTCACGAGGAGCCTGCCTGTTACGTGAATGCAGTAAGAAGCCAAGGTTAGTTGCTAGCTAGCATTAAACTTAATCAATCATAATCACTAGTTATAACTACACATGGTTGATGATATTACTAGTTTATCTAGCGTGTCCCGCGTTGCATATAATCGATGCAGTGCGCATTCGCGAAAAAGGACTGTCGTTGCTCCAACGTGAACCTAACCATAAACATCAATGCCTTTCTTAAAATCAATACACAGAAGTATATATTTTTAAACCTGCATATTTAGCTAAAAGATATCCAGGTTAGCAGGCAATATTAACCAGGTGAAATTGTGTCACTTCTCTTGCGTTCATTACAAGCAGAGTCAGGGTATATGCAACAGTTTGGGCCGCCTGGCTCATTGCGAACTAATTTGCCAGAATTTTACGTAATTATGACATAACATTGAAGGTTGTGCAATGTAACAGGAATATTTAGACTGATGGATGCATTATTTAAACCAAATTGAACATGTTTCATTATTTATTTGAGGCTAAATAGATTTTATTGATGTATTATATTAAGTTAATATACGTGTTCATTCAGTATTGTTGTAATTGTCATTATTACGATTACATTGTAAAAAATCGACCAATTAATCGGCATCGGCCTTTTTTGTCCTCCAATCGGTATTGGTATCGGCATTGAAAAATCATAATCGGTCGACCTCCAGTAAGTACTGTTATTGTTACAGTGCCTTGCGAAAGTATTCGGCCTCCTTGAACTTTGCGACCTTTTGCCACATTTCAGGCTTCAAACATAAAGATATAAAACTGTATTTTTTTGTGAAGAATCAACAACAAGTGGGACACAATCATGAAGTGGAACGACATTTATTGGATATTTCAAACTTTTTTAACAAAACAAAAACTGAAAAATTGGGCGTGCAAAGTTATTCAGCCCCTTTAATTTCAGTGCAGCAAACTCTCTCCAGAAGTTCAGTGAGGATCTCTGAATGATCCAATGTTGACCTAAATGACTAATGATGATAAATACAATCCACCTGTGTGTAATCAAGTCTCCGTATAAATGCACCTGCACTGTGATAGTCTCAGAGGTCCGTTAAAAGCGCAGAGAGCATCATGAAGAACAAGGAACACACCAGGCAGGTCCGATATACTGTTGTGAAGAAGTTTAAAGCCGGATTTGGATACAAAAAGATTTCCCAAGCTTTAAACATCCCAAGGAGCACTGTGCAAGCGATAATATTGAAATGGAAGGAGTATCAGACCACTGCAAATCTACCAAGACCTGGCCGTCCCTCTAAACTTTCAGCTCATACAAGGAGAAGACTGATCAGAGATGCAGCCAAGAGGCCCATGATCACTCTGGATGAACTGCAGAGATCTACAGCTGAGGTGGGAGACTCTGTCCATAGGACAACAATCAGTCGTATATTGCACAAATCTGGCCTTTATGGAAGAGTGGCAAGAAGAAAGCCATTTCTTAAAGATATCCATAAAAAGTGTCGTTTAAAGTTTGCCACAAGCCACCTGGGAGACACACCAAACATGTGGAAGAAGGTGCTCTGGTCAGATGAAACCAAAATTGAACTTTTTGGCAACAATGCAAAACGTTATGTTTGGCGTAAAAGCAACACAGCTCATCACCCTGAACACCCTATCCCCACTGTCAAACATGGTGGTGGCAGCATCATGGTTTGGTCCTGCTTTTCTTCAGCAGGGACAGGGAAGATGGTTAAAATTGATGGGAAGATGGATGGAGCCAAATACAGGACCATTCTGGAAGAAAACCTGATGGAGTCTGCAAAAGACCTGAGAATGGGACGGAGATTTGTCTTCCAACAAGACAATGATCCAAAACATAAAGCAAAATCTACAATGGAATGGTTCAAAAATAAACATATCCAGGTGTTAGAATGGCCAAGTCAAAGTCCAGACCTGAATCCAATCGAGAATCTGTGGAAAGAACTGAAAACTGCTGTTCACAAATGCTCTCCATCCAACCTCACTGAGCTCGAGCTGTTTTGCAAGGAGGAATGGGGAAAAATGTCAGTCTCTCGATGTGAAAAACTGATAGAGACATACCCCAAGCGACTTACAGCTGTAATCGCAGCAAAAGGTGGCGCTACAAAGTATTTAACTTAAGGGGGCTGAATAATTTTGCACGCCCAATTTTTCAGTTTTTGATTTGTTAAAAAAGTTTGAAATATCCAATAAATGTCATTCCACTTCATGATTGTGTCCCACTTGTTGTTGATTCTTCACAAAAAAATACAGTTTTATATCTTTATGTTTGAAGCCTGAAATGTGGCAAAAGGTCGCAAAGTTCAAGGGGGCCGAATACTTTCGCAAGGCACTGTAAGTGTAAATGTCTAGGAGCAACAACGGCTCAGCTGTGAATTGGTAGGCCACACAAGCTCATAGAACGGGACCGTCTGTCCTCGGTTGTAACACTACTGAGTTCCAAACTGCCTCTGGAAGCAACGTCAGCACAAGAACTGTTCGTCGGGTGCTTCATGAAATGGGTTTTTATGGCCGAGCAGCTGCACACATACCTAAGATCAACATGCGCAATGCCAAGTGTCGACTGGTGGTGTAAAGCCCGCCGCCATTGGACTCTGGAGCGCCTGGAGGAGTGGAAACGCATTCTCTGGAGTGATCAATCACGCTTCATCATCTGGCAGTCCGACGGACAAATCTGGGATTGGCGGATGCCAGAAGAATGCTACCTACCCCAATGCATAGTTCGAACTGTAAAGTTTGGTGGAGGAGGAATAATGTTCTGGGGCTGTTTTTCATAGTTCCGGCTAGTCCCCATAGTTCCAGTGAAGGAAAATCTAAACACTACAGCATACGATTCTGTGCTTCCAACTTTGTGGCAACAGTTTGGGGGAGACCATTTCCTGTTCCTGTTCCAGCATGACAATGCCCCCTTGCACAAAGCAAGGTCCATACAGAAATGTTTTTTTTTGAGATTGGTGTGGAAGAACTTCACAGGCCTGTACAGTACCCTGACCTCAACCCCATCAAACACCTTTGGTATGAATTGGAACGCCAACTGCAAGCCAGGCCTAATCTCTTAACATCAGTGCCGACCTCACTAATGGTCTTGTGGCTGAATGGAAGCAAGTCCCCGCAGCAATGTTCCAACATCTAGTGGAAAGCATTCCCAGAAGAGTGGAGGCTGTTATAGCAGCAATGTTCCAACATCTAGTGGAAAGCCTTCCCAGAAGAGTGGAGGCTGTTATAGCAGCAACGTTCCAACGTCTAGTGGAAAGCCTTCCCAGAAGAGTGGAGGCTGTTATAGCAGTGAAGGGGGGGACCAACTCCATATTAATGCCCATGATTTTAGAATGAGATGTTGGACTAGCAGTTGTCCACATACTTTTGGTCATGGTAGTGTAGCATCATATTTTCATGTAGTGTGATTTGTAGGATAGATGATTGTGATAACATGGCCTGTTTTTGTGTTGTCTCTTCTTTGGGTTGTTGTAGAACTTTGGACCAATGCAAGGGGACTTATTGCCCCAGCACATGGAGCTCCAGAAGCCTTGCCTCCCCCCCACATGGTCAGACCCCAGCGTCAACATCAGCCTGGACTTCCTGTCTCCTGGTATGCAGATGACCACCTGCAAGCCCAGCCTCAACAACATGTTACAGCAAGGTCTGTTATTAACTTACTGTCATCACGTATTTCTCTGTGTTGACTGTCAACTGGGGCGGCAGGGTAGCCTAGTGGTTAGAGCGTTGGACTAGTAACCGGAAGGTTGCAAGTTCAAACCCCCGAGCTGACAAGGTACAAATCTGTCGTTCTGCCCCTGAACCTGTAGTTAACCCACTATTCCCCGGGAGGCCGTCATTGAAAATAAGAATTTGTTCTTAACTGACTTGCCTAGTTAAATAAAGGTAAAACAACAACTTGTAATGTCAATTTCTATGTGTCCTTGCAAGTAGGTCTAACTGACAGTAATACCACCATATTTGTCATTTCAGATCCCCTGCTTTCAGGAGTCCAGCCGCCCATCAACCTGACTCAGAGGTTTGGAGGCCTGAATCTGAACATCCAGGCCACAGCCACACCCATCAGACTTTCCACCAACCCCATGATGCCCGCCAGTGCCATGGGCCTAGGCATGCCTCCCACCATGGCAACGGGTACCATGGGGATGGGCGCCATGCGAATGGGAGGAGTGCCTGTCAATCAGGGAATTATGGGAGTGAACATGGTTGTGGGCACCCTGGGTATGCCAGGGATGGGCATAGGGCAGCCCATGGTCAACCCTGCCATGGTGCAACCCAAACAAGATGCCTTCGTGAACTTTGGCAACTTCTGGAAATGAAATGAATGAAAGAGCTGAAGGATTTGTGTGGAAGAGTTTTGTTCAGAACATTATGAACGGAAAGCTGCATACGCGGACTACTTGAGAAATATCTAATGGCGTTTCCCTTCAATCCATTCTCTTTATATACACTGAGTGTACAAAACATTAGGAACACCGTCCTAATATTGACTTGCGCTCCCTTCTGCCCTCAGAACAGCCTCAGTTCATCGGGGCATGGACTCTATAAGGTGTCGAAAGCTTTCCACAGGGGATGCTGGTCCATGTTGACTCTAATGCTTCCACAGTTGTGTGAAGTTGGCTGGATGTTCTTTGGGTGGTGGATCATTCTTGATACACGAGGAAAACTGTTGAGCATGAAAAGCCCAGCAGCGTTACAGTTCTTGACACAAACCAGTGCGCCTGGCACAAACTACTTAACACCCTATGAATGGCACACTTACACAATCTATGTCTCAAGACATCCTTCTTTAACCTGGCTCCTCCCCTTCATCTATTTGATGGAAGTGGATTTAAGTGACATCATTAAGGGATCATAGTTTTCACCTGGATTCAGCTGGTCAGTCTGTCATGGAAAGAGCAGGTGTCCTTCATGTTTTGTACATTCTGTGTGTGTGTGTGTGTGTGTGTAATCAAGAGTTTGAATTAGTTTTGGGGCGGGAAGGGCTTATCTAACATTACATTTTGTATATGGTTGAAAGCATATACATTCTACGTTCTTGGTGTTTCTACCAACACCAGATAAATACTTCAGAAAACATGTTAAGTGTGTTACTGTGTCCCTTTTCTACTTTCATGTTGTCATGTCTCTGTTTTCAAACATGTCAGAAGACAGTTCAGGAATTACCTCACATTGACCATACTTCATGCCGGGACTCAGAACAGGAATGGCAAAATATGTAAATATATTTTTGGTATGCAAAAACAAGTATTATTGCGCTATTCAAGATGTCTTGGAAAGTATGGGCTTAAAAGACAAAAGTCCCCCAAGTCATTAAATTCCTCTGTTACATTTTTTGTGTTTTCATGTAACATTTCTATCTCAAACCTACAGTCTGTTACTCGTGTATGTTTAAACTGCACTTTCTACCATCTTAGTGGGTTAACCATCTGAATCAAGGTTAATATTATGAGTTAACGACAAGGCTGGTGACCACAAGCAGCAGCAGCTTCTGTTCTGCTTCTCAAATGGCACGTAAAGGTAACTGGTTCCATTTGGGCTCTATGAAGGTAACTGGGTTTCATTTGGGCTCTATGAAGGTAACTGGTTCCATTTGGGCACTATGAAGGTAACTTGGGTTTCATTTGGGCTCTATGAAGGTAACTGGTTCCATTTGGGCTCTATGAAGGTAACTGGGTTCCATTTGGGCTCTATGAAGGTAACTGGGTCCATTTGGGCACTATGAAGGTAACTGGTTCCATTTGGGCACTATGAAGGTAACTGGGTTTCATTTGGGCACTATGAAGGTAACTGGGTTCCTGCCTGCTGCTATTCGTGAGCAAGCACTGTACTGGTGATGCCCCAATCCCGCAGCTGAATCAAATGTATGAGACGGTCCTGGCGCTTGTTGGACTTTCTTGGGCGACCCGAAGCCTTCTTCACAAGAATTGAACCGCTCTCCTTGAAGCTCTTGATGGTCCGATAAATGGTTGATTTGGGTGCAATCTTACTGCCAGCAATATCCTTTCCTGTGAAGCCCTTTTTGTGCCAAGCAATGATGACAGCATGTGTTTCCTTGCAGGTAACCATGGTTGACAGAGGAAGAACAATTATTCCAAGCACCACCACTCTTTTTGAAGCTTCCAGTCTGTTATTCAAACTCAATCAGTATGACGGAGTGATCTCCAGCCTTGTCCTCGTCAACTCTCACACCTGTGTTAACGAGAGAATCACTGACATGATGTCAGCTGGTCTTTTTGTGGCAGAGCTGAAATGCAAAGGAAATGTTTTTTGGGATTCTGTTAATTTGCATGGCAAAGAGGGACTTTGCAATTAATTGCAATTCATCTGATCACTCTTCATAACATTCTGGAGTATATGCAAATTGCCATCATACAAATTGAGGCAGCAGACTTTGTGAAAATTAATATATGTGGCCAAAAGATTTGAGAATTACACAACTGTACATACAGTTAGGTTGGAGTCATTAAAACTCGTTTTTTCACTCCACAAATGTCTTCTTAACAAAACTAGTTCTGGCAAGTCGGTTAGAACATCTACTGTGACACAAGTCATTTTTCCAACAATTGTTTACAGACAGATTATTTCACTTGTATCACAACTCCAGTGGGTCAAAAGTTAAAATACACTAAGTTGACTGTGCCTTTTAAACAGCTTGGAAAATTACAGACAATTATGAAGCTTCTGATAGGCTAATTGACATCATTTGAGTCAATTGGAGGTGTACATGTGGATGTATTTCAAGGCCTACCTTCAAACTCAGTGCCTCTGCTTGACATCATGGGAAAATCAAAAGAAATCCGCCAAGACCTCAGAAAAATAATTGTAGACCTCCACAAGTCTGGTTCATCCTTGGGAGCAATTTCCAAATGCCTGAAGGTACCACGTTCATCTGTACAAACAATAGTACGCAAGTATCAACACCATGGGACCACGCAGCCGTCATACTGTTCAGGAAGGAGATGCGTTCTGTCTCCTAGAGATGAACGTACTTTGGTGCGAAAAGTGCAAATCAATCCCAGAACAACAGCAAAGGACCTTTTGAAGAGGCTGGAGGAAATGGGTACAAAAGTATCTATTTCCACGGTAAAACGAGTCCTATATCGACACAATCTGAAAGGCCTCTCAGCAAGGAAGAAGCCACTGCTCCAAAACCGCCATAAAAAAAGCCTGACTACTGTTTGCAACTGTACATGGGGACAAAGATCGTACTTTTTGGAGAAATGTCCTCTGGTCTGATGAAACAAAAATAGAACTGTTTGGCCATAATGACCATCGTTATGTTTGGAGGAAAAGGGGGAGGCTTGCAAGCCGAAGAACACCATCCCAACTGTGAAGCACGGGGTGGCAGCATCATGTTGTGTGGGTGCTTTGCTGCAGGAGGGACTGGTGCACTTCACAAAATAGATGGCATCCTGAGGGAAGAAAATTATGTGGATATATTGAAGCAGCATCTCAAGACATCAGTCAGGAAGTTAAAGCTTGGTCGCAAATGGTCTTCCAAATGGACAATGACCCGAAGCATACTTCCAAGGTTGTGGCAAAATGGCTTAAAGACAACAAGGTCAAGGTATTGGAGTGGCCATCACAAAGCCCTGACCTCAATCCTAAAGAAAAATTCAGGGCAGAACTGAAAAAGCGTGTGCGAGCAAGGAGGCCTACACACCTGACTCGGTTACACCAGCTCTGTCAGTAGGAATGGGCCAAAATTCACCCAACTTATTGTGGGAAGCTTGTGGAAGGCTACCCGAAACGTTTGACCCAGGTTAAACAATTTCAAGGCAATGCTACCAAATACTAATTGAGTGTATGTAAACTTCTGACCCACTGGGAATGCGACAAAATAAATAAAAGCTCAATTAAATAATTATTTCTACTATTATTCTGACATTTCACATTCTTAAAATGAAGTGGTGATCCTAACTGACCTAAAAAAGGGATTTTTTTTTACAAGGATAGGATTAAATGTCAGGAATTGTGAAAACTGAGTTAAAATGTATTTGGCTGAGGTGTATGTAATCTTCCGACTTCAACTGTACTTTTTGGATTGTACTCAATAGTATTTTCTGTATTTCATTAAAAAGTTCATTAAATCATGACTAAAAGGACATTCTTGTGCAGAACATTTATTTTAAATTATTTTCTGTTTTGAGCTTAAAGGGATGCTCATTGACAAACCTAATGGCAACATCAACAGTCACTTTGCTTGTACAGTGTAATTTTCATCAAAGATACATTTTTGGTCCCAAATTGGATGCAAATGAAGTCTGTGGTTGAACCAGAGAGTGAAGGAGGTGGTGCAGCAAGGCATGAAAGTGATTCATTAGTAACAAGATTGGGATAATGAAAGCATGTGTTTTAGGGGAATTCTGATTTGGTTTTTCAGTCACTTCAAAAGCCCTGGCAACTTTTGGCTAGAGCGCTGAGGTGTCAGGGATACCAGTTTACAGGATGCCCAATGTGCCGTGACAGGGTGGGCATCCTGGTATCTGTTCAGTCAGAGAGCAGAGGAGAGTCACCTGTACTTGTTCTTCCTGAACATGTTGGCAGTGCTAACACACTGAAGACACCGGCAGCGAGGAGTAGTTTATTATTTTACACTAGCTAGTCATACCGAAACCTCTGCCAGCTGCTGGTTTTGTCATCTTTCACTTACTGCCTTCATCTCCCATGATGTTATGCAGGAGATGGCAATCTTTACATGAGAAGAAATCATTAGAATGCTCTTCCTGTGGCCACTGCTATGTTCTCTATTCTTTAAACAAGGTCACTGCAGTACAGTAGACACATCATTTGGACAGATTATTATTATTATTCGTTTTCATTATCACTACTACTTGGAATAACGTCTCTGATCTCTCAAACAACAGAGTAGAGAAGTGACTTTGCTGTGGGCACTGGGAAGAGGAGACTGGGGCCTTACTTGAACATGAGAGTGCTGATTGAAGTTGTCAGAAGAGAGGCTTTCAAAAGAGGAGGGGAGACTGCAGAGAGTTGGAGCACCTTTGCAGATGTTTGTCTTGAAAATAAATCTCCAAGCGTGTGTGTGTTTTAAGGACGTGACCGTATTCTAATGAGTCCTGCGTTGTTCTGCAGAGCTCTTGAAGTGTGTCTGAAGCTGGGGAACAGATGTCCCCTGGGATTCCTCCGCTGCCTCTCCCCTGAGCCGCCAGCAACACAAGTAAGGGCCTCCACTTTCTTCTCCCTGTTGGGCTATTCTATTGCATAGAGTTTTGGCACACACTACAATGAACAGGAACTATATATAACCCTTTAAATATATCATTGCAGTTGTGGATCCTTTCACCTTTATGAAATGCAGACAGTATTTTGCATAATTACAGACAGATGATGAATGTTTTTGTAGGGAGGATTGTGTAACATGTAGAGTTAGAACACAACTTATTATCAGATTTGAAACCTGCCCAGTTAGATACCCATGTTCACCTCAGCCAATTTGTCTTTTCACTATTCCACCATAGTTGGGGTTTAACTGCCTATACCCTATGAATTAAGAATGCTTTTGACTGCGTACTGATGTTGGCTATCCTATCACTGAAGGCAAGTTTGAGGGAGGTAGTTGTTGAATTCCACGAGATGGACCAGAATTCCACGAGATGGACCAGAATTCCACGAGATGGACCAGAATTCCACGAGATAGCCCCTTTTGAAAGCCCTCGGTCGAGGTAGAATACAAAGGTGCATTTTAGGAATGTGGTTGTACACTGATAGTTAATTAGCCCATCAACTAACTTTTTTTATTTATTGCTAATTTAGTTTAGTGGCCAGCTATCTAAACTTGTTATCATGGTCGAATTACTGTCTGGGGGGCCCCCATTGATTTTGTTAGTCAGTCTCACTCAGATATATTAAAAACTGGAAACATTTCTCTCCACCCTAAGGCAAAATGTGTAAAATTGCAGGAAATCGTCTGTAAAACAGTTCATTTTCCCCTCCGTCCCATGGTAAATTAGTAGAATTGCATGAAATTAGTTATAAAATTGCTAAATATTCTCTGCACCCCATGGCAAAACTCTACACCCCCCTCCCCCCTCCCCATCAAAGTTGCCCATCCCTGAGATAGACAAAAAATAGCTATAGTATGTTTGGGAATAATGTGCACAGTAAAATGTAATCACAATCAGAAATGTAAAAAGAAACAATGGCATCTGAATGTTATTTACAATTCAGGAGCTTAATAATTCATGTTGACCATATGTATTTGATAATAAAAGTGATAAAAGATGGCATGCTCACTGCAATTTCCATTTTGCCTAATGTATTATTAGTCTAATGTCGCCATCTAGTGGGTAGTCGTAGAACAGGGGCGGGTACTGCACACATTCTGTGGTTATAGGTCATACAGTCATTGTCATTTGTTTATGACAGTTTTATACAGGATTTAGGACAGGAGATTAATGAAAAATGTTGTGATAATGGGAAACTAACCATTGCCTTGTTTTGCTATGACAAAACTGCTTGTTTTGTCGACGCTTTTTGTTGTTGTATTTTTAGGGTGTATAAATCATTGTGACAAGTAAACTAGTTGCGTTTCCTTTCAATGCCAAACAATTATTTATTTATGACATATCCCACCCAATTGTTGTGGTTTTTAATAATGCTGCTCGCGACAACAATTTAAATTGTTCCCAAACATTCCATGACGATTTGTTTAATGTAACAATCAATCAGTAGTTTTTTTTTTTTTTTTTTTTTGGGGGGTTGATGTCTGTCACAAAGGTTCTCTCTCAAATTGAGCCAGCTTGCTAATATTTGCAACAATGGATAAGCATTCCAAGCGAAGAGCTCAGATTACATTCAAGAAAAGTGAACAAAGTAAACACAAAGATGACACTAAGAAAAATGCCAATGAAAGAGAGGACCCTGCATCTTCAGCAGTGAAGCATGGAGGTGGTGGGGAACAGAAGAGACTGGTGGGTAGGCATAAAGGCTGTGGAAGTTCTGGAAATAGTTACGCGGTTCCGGTCAGGCCTAAAGTTATTTCCAAAGCTGATAAATGTGATGGTGATGGGTATCTAATGCCCACAAGTTCAACACACCTCAAGGAAAACATTCAAGGTCGACCAGTTACATTTGAAAAGGAGAGGATATCATCATCAGCCAGTAAACAGAGTAAAGCCAAATCTGATCATCCCGTGAACTCTCAAGTGCAGGTCATCAAGGGGAAGATCCTCACACCTGCTCCAGGTCAGGCCAAGGTAAACGTTGTTTGAGAACCAACGCCGCATCGTCAAGGATGTCCACCTGCAGCTCCCACTATAGACTTTTCCAAACCGATCCATGTTGTTCACGAAAATGGGACGACCTTCACAGTATTGGATGGTAAAGCCATAACGCTCAGTAAAGTTCCACATCCACCAGCTGTTCATGTGAGTGGTCCACCACCTCCAGTAAAGGTGAACACTAGAGGGATGAATCTCACCATGTCAACATCAGACGCAGGTATGAGTACGAGCTTACCTAAATTATACATACGGATGTTTTATACTTTTCAGCACATCATTTTCACCTATTGAGTTCATTCACAAACCAATAAACTATGTGAACATTTTCCTTCTAGAAAATCTGGAAGTAACATGGAGAATGGACAGAAATGGCTATATCAAGAGGCCTATGAATGTGTTCATGGTCTGGGCGAGAGTCCACAGGCCTGTCCAAGTCCAACCCAACAGCCAACAATACAGACGTCAGTGTGCAGCTAGGAGCAGAGTGGAGCAAGCTCACTGAGGAAGAGAAGAGGCCCTACTATGAGAAAGCACGTCAACATAGCCCAGGCTGTCTACTTACACCATTCAAGTCCATTTAAACATGTATAATTATTGTTTCATATATTTATCATATTTCAAAATTCATATAACTAACCTTTACTTGCATCTCAATTGTGCATTCAAAATCTTCACCCATAATCATCACAGGTTGGATCTATCAGCTCAGACCTGGAAAAAGAAAGTGTTACGCTTCTGTGATGTCCTTCACCCTTCAACCGTCCTGCTGCTCTGCAGGGACAAGTGTTCCTGGGGGTGTAGTCTTGTCCCATGACCGTGATGACAATGGTCACCAATACACACCAGCTCCTCTGTTGCATACACACGGGCTGCAGATAAAGCAATAGCTCACTGTCTGGTTATCCCTCACCAGACACACTTTCAGTTAGTGCACAAATATATAAAAACATAAACCTACAGATGTATGCATCAAATACACAGACTACAAAAACACACTTTTATCAACATGACAAATCTAAAACTACAGTTCATGTTTTAATAGAGAAGGATGGCATTATTTACAACAAAAAAAACATTTTAATAATATATTCTTATTTACAATAACGGACTACCCCAGACGATGCTGGGCCAATTGTGTGCTGCCCTATGGGACTCCCAATCACGGCCAGATGTGATACAGCCTGGATTTGAACCAGGGACTGTAGTCACACCTCTTGCACTGAGATGCAGTGCTTTAGACCACTGCGCCACTCAGGAGCCACAGTATCTGCTATAACAGTAAACTGGAATAATACATTGCAGTATGAAGCTTATTACAGTAGTTGTTTTGGTTTGGTCTTCGCCCAGGCTCTTAATGTCCAGGGTGATACAGCAGCCTCTCAGACTACTGCCTGCCCACATCCCCACCCAACAGCCACAGCCCAGGCTCTAATGTCCAGTGTGATACAGCCATAGCCCAGGCTCTAATGTCCAGGGTGATACAGCCACAGCCCAGGCTCTAATGTCCAGGGTGATACAGCCACAGCCCAGGCTCTAATGTCCAGGGTGATACAGCCACAGCCCAGGCTCTAATGTCCAGGGTGATACAGCAGCAGCCTCCCAGACTACTGCCTGCCCACATCCCCACCCAACAGCCACAGCCCAGGCTCTAATGTCCAGGGTGATACAGCAGCAGCCTCCCAGACTACTGCCTGCCCACATCCCCACTCAACAGCCACAGCCCAGGCTCTAATGTCCAGGGTGATACAGCAGCCTCTCAGAGTACCAGTCTCCACATTCTCCCAGACTACTGCCTGTCCACATCCCCACCCAACAGCCACTACCTCTGGTGGTAAGCCTGGAGAACGCAAGCGTGAAGCCAGACACTCTGGCAGCAACCTTGAAGAAACTCTTAAACTCAGGAAAATCAGCAGTCAACAGGCATACTACAATTCTGCCAGTGTGATTCCCTCTACAATCATGCCATCCAGCTCCAGATGTCTCCAAATACCACTCTCTAACCTGGTTTACCCAGACATGTATCCTCCATCTCCCATGCCACATCGGGTGGGCCTCTTCTCCACCTCTCGCTTCCCATTTGCTCCGCCCTACTTCATGTCTGGACCCCAGTTTATCCACCAGGGTAAGCAATGCATGTTGTTTCATGTTGAATACCAATTAAGTACTACAGTATGTAAGTATGCTGTTTGATGTTTTATAATTGTGCAGGTTAGTGGTGAAAATTGAACTATGGTCATTTGAAACGCCATCATCCCGAGTGTCTTTTTTTCTCCATATTATACCCTTACCCACACTCCCATACTCCCACACTCCCACACTCCCCATACTCCATACTCACACACTCCCAATACTCCCATACTCCATACTTCCATACTCCCATACTCCATACTCCCACACTCCATACTCCATACTCACCATACTCCACCATACTCCCACACTCCATACTCCCACACTCTCATACTCTCATACTCCCACACTCCCATACTCTCATACTCTCATAATCTCATACTCCCATACTCCTACCCAGGTCTCCAACCCCATGATTAATCATGTCTGAGTGTCTGAGTCCGAGTCACCGAGGACGAGGAAGAAGTACGCGTGATGAGAATTCTCTAGGGTCAAACCGAAGTGACATCCTTTAGTAAAATCCATGATAGAGACGATTTGTTGATTCAGTGAATCAGTACTTTGTGTTGTATATAAACACCCAAAAAAGTGTTGATCTAAAAATATATTAATAGTTACTGTTATTCTTAAGTCATTTGTTTTTTAAATATGAATACTGTTTTATGAGATCGATACTGCTACATATTGCAGTATTTTTAAGGTGATAGGAAGTCTATTTATTTATGTATTTATTGTTCTACAAATACATAGTTTATAAGGAGAAGGGGGTGCTTTGCAGGTTTTATGCAGACTGAAAGTCCAGGCATAGACATAGGTACTACTGGCCTATTCAGAGTACTGTGCTCTTTGTATAGAAATCAGATACAAATGCCAATGAATCAATAATACATGCGGAGTGGCCATTTTTACACAAGTACTGCAAATACTGTACATCCAACGTTGTTAATAACTTGCATGTAACTATGGAATTATGTATTTTTCTTAGTAAATGTAAATTAGGTTGTGGTACAGTTGCCTGTCTGGCCATCTGTTTTGAAATTGTTATCCATCAATAGTTAGAAAAGTCCTAACTGAACAAAGACATCACAGTTGGCTGGACGGAGAGCCCCCTGGGCAGACGATGGCAACTATTTTGTCATCCAATCAGATTTTCTAAACGACGGGCGTATAGTGTGATCGATGGGCCATTTGACCAATGTTGTGTAAAAGTTTGTGTGCGGAGGCGTTTCCAGGAAGAGTCGTTTCATTTTTCTGTAATGGCGGACCACGGAGACGGTGAAAGTATTGTGTTTAACGACAACAGGTGAGGTGATCGCGAATAAAGCCAAGTGAATCATATTTTTACAAAAGTACTGTTTTCTACGGTTGTTAGCTAGTTTGACATGAATGTGAACATGTCCTCACAATGTCTGATTTGTTACATGCGCTGCAGACTAGTAGCGTATTCAGTGTGGCCACGCTAGCAGCTAACATCATTAGCTAGACTCCCTCCCGACTCGTGGATTTACCTAAACTATGATGCTATTTAGCTAGCTGCGCGTCTATTTAAATTGCATAACATTAGCAGCCTAGCTAGTTATCGTAACTAACGTTACATTAGGTAGCTAACTAACTAGTGTACACATTCGCTAGCTACCCCCACTGTGTTGATGTGCGTATTACCAGTACACATTTGCCAGCTACGGTTCGTGTGTTCATGTGGGTATTAGCAGTTTATGTAGGTAGCTAGCTAAAGTTAGTCAGTGAGACTGTCAAATTGAACTAACTTAGGATCATAACTTGATTGCATCGTTTGATCCCAACAAGTAATGTATAGCTAGTTAGACTGTAACACAGTTTAGCTAGCTAACGTTAGCCTGATAACAACGAATCATGATTTTGTGGGGGGTCACTAACGTTATCCTGTGTTGCAAACAATCAGCTGGGAAAGGGGAAGATCGCAACGAGTAGATATAGCAACTCGATGTTGCGTAGTTCGATCGTTATTTTGCTTTGGTTCATGAGTCAGGTCCATTTGTTTTGTTTCTAGGATGGCGCAGCAGCAGACGCTGCGTTTCCGCGGCCCTGCTCCTCCTCCAACCCCAGTGATGCGTGGTCCACCCCCACTGCTCAGACCCCCACCTCCCCCCTTCGGTATGATGAGAGGGCCTCCACCACGAGGGCCACTGTTTGGGCGTCCGCCGTTTGACCCCAGCATGCCACCCATACCCCCACCAGGAGGCATGCCCCCACCACTCGGACCCCCTCACCTACAGGTAGACCAGTCCGAGATGAAAGGAATCATTTCTGCCACTGGATCCATCTTTTCTCTAGAATGTGACTGTTACACATTTGGTTTGTCAGAGGTATGAATGCATTGAGAGCCTGAAAATCTTAGACTGCATTGCAAGTATTAAAGGCTTGATTTTTGTATTTCAGAGACCTCCTTTTATGCCCCCGCCGATGGGCAGCATGCCCCCGCCCCCAGGGATGCTATTTCCCCCTGGGATGCCCCCAGTCCCTGCTGCTGGAGCTCATACTCTGCCCCCTACTGATGAGATCTGGGTGGAGAACAAGACACCTGAGGGAAAGGTAGAGAATGGCCTCTTTACCTAAATGAAAGATTG
The DNA here is from genome assembly GCF_018296145.1 of Oncorhynchus tshawytscha. Lineage (NCBI taxonomy): Eukaryota > Metazoa > Chordata > Actinopteri > Salmoniformes > Salmonidae > Oncorhynchus > Oncorhynchus tshawytscha. The sequence goes on along the minus strand of NC_056458.1, from coordinate 41,961,116 downwards.
ACCCATTTGAATGTTGTTTTTGTGCATCTCTGAGTGATTTCATGTTCATGTGTATTGGAGCTATTGCCGTTCAAGCAAGCAGCAATACAGCCGGTATGTCTAGTTTTGCATCCCGGCTGTATTTCTGCCTGCATGAACGGCCAATAGATCATCACTTAGAGATGCACAGACACTATATAACATTCACAATGGGTTAATTTTTCCTTTAATTGAGATGTTATGGTAGTTCTCTATTTGAACCTATCTGAATGAATATTTTCTTGTTTCCCCCCAGGCGTACTACTACAACGCCAGGACTCGAGAGTCAGCCTGGAGCAAACCTGAAGGGGTTAAGGTGATCCAGCAGTCAGAACTCAACCCTATGATGGTGACCCCGGCTGGAACAGGAGCCTCCTCCAATAGCAGCACTGCAGCCAGCACTACAGCTGCCACACCCTCTCCAGTGTCCACACAGGCACCTTCCCAGTCTCATACCATGAGTACCAGCCCAGACACCAACACCACCTCTTCTTTGTCCCAGACCATCACTAGTGAGTACAGCTCTGGGAAAGGGAAATCTGGATCTTGTTTTAGTTCTCTGGACAGGTCTGATGGTTAGAATTCCTCTTAGTATGACAAAAGAAGACTGATTTAGTGAAGATCACAAAGTTGGAAATGAGTAGTTTTCTGCTTGTCTATTGTTAGTTTTACTGTATGTCCAGACTGTGATGTAACACTCTGCTGGTCTTTGTCCAGCTTCTGCTGCTACAGATCTGCAGCCTGTGGCCTCCGTCCCCTCGAGTGTGGGAGTGACCCCGATGGCGGTGGTCAGTGTAACCACAGTGCCATCCTCAGTGACACCAGTCCAGACTATGTCCCTGTTGCCCCAAAGTCTCCCGACTGGCCTGCCCCACCACACCATGTCCCAGCCTCACACCACAGCCACTATCCCAGGCTTCCCCCCAGGGGTCATGCACCCCTTCAGGGTGCCTCTACCAGGCATGCATATCCCACTGCCCGGTAAGACATGGTCTGCTCTCTCCTCATCCCAAACCTCTCTACCTCCCTTAACATTACTGACACTCCACCCCTTTCCATACTGTCATTAGTCATCTCTTCATTTGTTTGTCATCTTAGCGTTAGGCCTTATTTTTATTCCTGTACATTTTATATTTTAGTCATTTTAGCAGACACTCTTATCCAGAGCGACTTACAGTAGTGAGTGCATTCAGTTTAATCTATTAAAAGTAATAGATTAAACTAATAATTGTGGAGGTAGAATGGTTTCGGTCATGGTTGGAGAGAGAAATAAGCAAATCAGAACTTGTATTTGTAGTTGTTTTTTCTTGAAACTTATTCCACACAACTCCACATTCAGCTGTTTGACATTTTGTTTGTTCTTGCACTGTAGTGATTGGAGAAACAAGTCCCTTTTTGTCCTGTAGATAGATGGCAGCATTGCCCATGTTCAGAAAAGGGTCAGCTAGTTGTCTGGAGAAAACAAATGCAGGAGAAAATTCAATTGCCTTTGAGACAATGTCCTATGAAGAAATAGGGCGTTTTTGTTGACTCACTTAGCAATTTTTTATTAATTTAAAGGTGCAATATACAGAGAACCCTCCCGCCATTTCCTGGTTGCTAAAATTCTAATAGTTTGCCCAATTTCGGTTTGTGAAAAAACAAGCAATGTATATTTCAGAGAGTCAATGTACCAATCTGCTGTGAAATGTCTTTTCAACAACCCAAAATATTGTATTTTCAACTGTTTGAAACTGGTGTTGAAAACCGGAAGTAAAAAAAAAAAGTGCAAAAACCACACTTAAGAACTTAAGAACGGGAAGCATAGAAATAGCACACACAGAACAGATCTACTGCTTCTTTGACTTGCTTTCAATGAGAATTTTAGATCTATATCTCATATTTCTATGTGAATTTGGTTGGGTCATCCAAAAAGTTACACATTGCAGCTTTAAATGTTTCGTTAAAAAATATATATATATATTTAATTTTAATTCAATACTCTGCACATCTACAAAACCTAATCAGCATTTTATTCATCTATCTGGTTGTTACCAGGAAGATAATACTACCTGTTGTTATCGAAGTGATAGTGGTTGTGGGCCTAGTTTTAATGTGTTGTTGAAATCTGTGTGATCTGCCCTGGCAGCTTGCACCTCTCTCCTCATGTGTCCAATACAATGCTTGCTTGTCCGTTCTTGCAGGTGTAGCAATGATGCAGATAGTAGGCGGTCCCTATATAAAGACAGTCTCCCCCAACCATAACGGTAATTCTTTCTAACATCTCCAGTCAGTATTCTGTTAGATGGCATGTTAGAGATTTGTTGTGAAAATTATGCTTATAATTTTTGGGCTCTTTTGGCATCGGCAAACAATGTGGAGTATTACTGTTGATTTTTACATTTTTTTATTTATTCAACATTAGTGAGTTAGACATATTTTAGGACTTTCTGTCTTGTGTTAAATGCTTTTTTTTTTTAAAGAGGAGATTTGGGAAGGATGCATTTTGGTATAGTGTTGATCAACCAATAGCTGTTTGGACAAAACCGCAATGTGGACTTGTCAGTACTGTCTCCGTTGTACTGTTTTTAGCCAGGTTACTTTTAGCAGGGTTTGATTTTTGAGTGGTAATTTAGTCACTGGTATATAGGTCATTGTTTTGACAGGCAACACACCTATTTTAGGTTAGGTTATTTTCCCTTTAGTACAGGAAATTCACATTTTATTAATGTTGTATGGTCATTTGATAATAATTTTCTTCTTGTGGCATGCCTTGGTGTGTTTTTGTTAACATCTCAGTGGCTCAGTTTTTGATGTTACCTGTGTACTCATGGCTAAACAGAGAAGGCCCTATATTTACAATTCGAAAATTAGGTGTTGGAACTAAGACTTTTTTTATATTTCAGGGGAATCCTTAAGGCCTCTAAGCTACATGCAGCGCATTCGGAAAGTATTCAGACCCCTTTTCCAAATGTTGTTTCATTACAGCCTTATTCTAGAATGTATACAGAATAATAATTCCTCAATCTACACACAATACCCCATAATGACAAAGCAAAAACAGGTTTTCTGAAAATGTAGCGAGAAGAAAAGATAGCACATTTACACATCATGCTACAAGCTTGGCACACCTGTATTTGGGAAGTTTCTCCCATTCTTCTCTGCAGATCCTCTCAAGCTCTGTCAGGTTGGATGGGAAGCATTGCGTAATCTGTTTTCGCTTATGGGGTATTGTGTGTACATTGCAAACTATATGTATATTTAATACATTTTAGAATAAGACTGTAACGTAACAAAATGTGGAAAAAGTCAAGGGGTCTGAATACTTTCTGAAGGCACTGTACGTCCTCAGAACTTTTCAAGAATGAGTGACACAAGCTCCAGCAAAAGTGTCAATAACACAGCATCTATTACCTTTTGGACCCTTTTCCCCAAATGGAAGTAGATGCCTTATCCGCCCCCTGCTTTGTGGCTGGCTTTGTTTAGATGTGCAGTAGAATGGCTTTATCAGACAGGAGTGTGTCTTAAGAACTATTCTGTGTGTATTTGACCTTCCACAGGTATGCTGCCTGGCATGGGCCCTCCTCTTGTTCCCATGATGCACCACCCTCAGTTGGCCCTGGCGGCGCCCGCCTTGTCAGGCCTCCAGTTCCCAGAGTGGTCGGAGTACAAAACGGCCGACGGGAAGACCTACTACTACAACAACCGCACACTGGAGTCCACCTGGGACAAACCCCAGGAACTGAGGGAGAAAGGTTGGTCTACTTAAACTTTGGATTTCTCCAACCAGCTCGCATTCATGCTCAACTGGTTAAGTGAGATTTTAGATGTTGCATATCTAATGTGTGAATTTTTCCTCTCCTGTAGAGAAAGAGGCAGAGAAGGCCAAAGAGAGACAGCAGGCCCTGGAGGAGGAGGCTATGGAGATGGAGGATGAACAGCCTAAAATAGAGCTCCCCAAGGAGGTGAAGGAGGTGAGAGGAGAACTGGAGCCATCTACTAGTCACATCATTCTGGCCTGCATTTGATCATTTCAAACGGTGTGTTATTGTCATCTATCTTAATAAAAGTTGTATTCCTGTCATTGAGCAGGTGAAGGAGGAGGAGATGACTGAAGAGGAGAAAGCAGCACAGAAAGCCAAGCCTGTGGCCACTAACCCAATACCTGGCACTCCCTGGTATGTAACAGAAAGCCCGTGGTCACTAACCCAATACCTGGCATGTGCCACTGATGGTAACAGAGCTATGTGCTGTTGTCTGGAGGCTGAACTTGCATCAGTCACACGCCCTGGTGCCCTATTGAACTTGTGTGTGTTTAGGTGTATTGTGTGGACCGGTGACGAGCGGGTGTTCTACTACAACCCCACCACGCGTCTCTCCATGTGGGACCGGCCAGAGGAGCTGGTGGGACGGGCTGACGTTGACAAGAACATCCAGGAACCACCTCATAAGAGAGGCTTGGAGGACGCCACCAGGAAGCTGGGTACGACCACACACAGGCACACTCATCCTGCCTCTGTAGGTGTTCATGACGATGGCCTCATCACTTCTCTCCCTCAGGAATCAGCAAAGAGGAGCTGGAGCAGGCAGCAGAGGAAGCTCTGGAAGATGAGCCTGTGAAGGCCAAGAAGAGGAAGTAAGTCCCCAGTCCTCTCCACCTAAGGGCCCAGCACACTTTACTAGGGGTAGTTTTTAACCCAGCTTGTACTGACTTAGTAAAGCCTATGATGTCTTCACTGGTTCTGTTGAAGTGGTCAATCGATGGTCACTGTCCAGGTTACCCAATCAGTCACTGTTTCCCCATCAGTGCCCTCCAAGCCTGCCTCTCCCGCTACCCTTAACACTGGTCCCGTTGCACAAGAGACTATTTTTCAGGGAAAAGGCCTGTAGAACACATGGCGATGCCAACATGGGCCTCCAAGGTAACCACCTTGCTTGACCTCCTTCTTCTAGAACTACTGCTTTAGGAACCCCAATGAGCAAATGAAGACGTTCCCCGCCCCGTCTCGCCATAGCTATATGTGATAATGGAACACTGAATACAAATCCAAGACCGTGAATATCAGTGGTCAGGTATTTGACAAATCCTCCCCCTCTCAATCTTTAAAAGCTGTAGGACCTGTGCAACACCCAACTTGTATCATTTGGAGTCCACTCATTTGGTAGAGATGGCTGATAATTGATCAGTCAAGTATAGCAGAACACCTGGGTAGAGAACATAGAAGAACATACTGTATCATTTCCCCAATTGAAGAAGTAAAGTTGCACCCCAGGCCAGCCCCCTACTACCCCCTGGTCTATCACTAACCCTCCCCTGTGCCTGGGTCTTGATGTGTTCCCTCTGCTTGCAGGAAGGAGGAAGTGATGAAAGAGGCGGACTCTGAGAAAGAGGCAGCCATGGAGGCAGAGCTGAAGGCGGCCCGAGAGCGGGCCATCGTGCCCCTGGAGAAGCGCATGACACAGTTCAGGGACATGCTGCTGAAGAGAGGGGTAAAACACTTCAATCCAACGCAATACTGTAACGTTAGACACATTAATCTGAATGGAAGCCCACCAAGGTACACTCTTAAGTTAATTCTCCTTGTCTTTGGTGTTTTATTTCTGTTCTTCCTGCCTCTATCCTTGACTTCTATCTTATGCCCAGTTGATTGACAAGTACATTTCTGCTTAAGTTTTGGTAATAGTTCAAAAAGTACATTCATAAAAGTTAGTTAAACATGTTATGTACATATCTATAATAGTGTTGAATTGTAATGATAGACTAAGAATTTAACATTTCACTATTCTTTGTAGGGAAGAAATAATTTATCTATTTATTGTACATAATGGTGACTTTCTTTGAAAATGACATGCACATGCTGTACTGGATCAGTGTTTGGTTTTTTCAAAACATTCATCAGATCTATATGTCTTCAGGACTTCCCTGCCAATGGCGGGGTCGTCCCTTACAAACATTCATCAGATCTATATGTCTTCAGGACTTCCCTGCCAATGGCAGAGTCGTCCTTTACAAACATTAATCAGATCTATATGTCTTCAGGACTTCCCTGCCAATGGCAGGGTCGTCCCTTACAAACATTCATCAGATCTATATGTCTTCAGGACTTCCCTGCCAATGGCAGGGTCGTCCTTTACAAACATTCATCAGATCTATATGTCTTCAGGACTTCCCTGCCAATGGCAGAGTCGTCCTTTACAAACATTAATCAGATCTATATGTCTTCAGGACTTCCCTGCCAATGGCAGGGTCGTCCCTTACAAACATTCATCAGATCTATATGTCTTCAGGACTTCCCTGCCAATGGCAGGGTCGTCCTTTACAAACATTCATCAGATCTATATGTCTTCAGGACTTCCCTGCCAATGGCAGAGTCGTCCTTTACAAACATTCATCAGATCTATATGTCTTCAGGACTTCCCTGCCAATGGCAGGGTCGTCCTTTACAAACATTCATCAGATCTATATGTCTTCAGGACTTCCCTGCCAATGGCAGAGTCGTCCTTTACAAACATTCATCAGATCTATATGTCTTCAGGACTTCCCTGCCAATGGCAGGGTCGTCCTTTACAAACTGGCATGCAGAGTAGATAATAGCTTGATGTCGTTATGTTGTCATCTCTAATTTGGGATCAGATTTCAGAGTAGATAATGTCATTGTGTTATCATCTCCTCTAATCTGGGATCAGATTTCATGTGTTCAGCTTCCTGTTTCTGTATTACATGAATTGTGTATCAACTTCTTTATCCTAGAAACAGTTGTTCAGAACCAAAACAGGCATATTGCAACTGATGCATCCAAAGCAGAGTAAAAAAAACTTTCAAAAACTAATTGGATCGTAAAATGTATTAAACTTCCCCAGCAGGGGAGTTATTGGTGCTGCTGTCTGCAGCCTTTTCCAAGAGCACCACCAGGCGTGATGCAGGCCTTTACGGCACATTGCTCTGCTGTCACTGTATTGTTCCTTTGGGTGTCACTAGTTTGAGGAGTAAAACGTGACTCATTCCTTTTAGATTTGAGGGGGATTGATTGGGCCGACGGGGGATTATTTTCCCTCGAAGGAAATCAATTTGACTGATGACTGAAAGTGTTATGTGAATGTTGTTGAAGCCCACCTTGATTGGCCTGGTCTCACACCCTCTAAACCCCGCGCCCACAGGTCTCAGCATTCTCTACGTGGGAGAAAGAGCTGCACAAGATAGTTTTTGACCCGCGATACCTGCTGCTTAACCCCAAAGAGAGAAAGCAGGTATTGTACACTAACAGAACTAATTTATCAATTTAGATTTGATTTGTTTCCATATTCAGTCATATTATGATATGAGCTGTTTCCCCCTATGGGGGAAAGGTCAGAGCTCTACAATCAGGTAATATATGTATTTCCCAAGGGGTTATCTGCCAGTTGTGTGTTTATTTATGCTAACTGTTGTTCCATGTGTGTCTGCTGATCCTGTGCAGGTGTTTGACCAGTATGTGAAGACCCGAGCTGAGGAGGAGAGGAAAGAGAAGAAGAATAAACTGATGCAGTCTAAGGACGAGTTCAGGAAGATGATGGAGGAGGCCAAGCTCACAGCCAGGTCAGACCTCATTACAAACACTAGTTAATACGGAACCAGCCAGGTCAGACCTCACTATAAACACTAGTTAATACGGTACCAGCCAGGTCAGACCTCATTACAAACACTAGTTAATACAGTACCAGCCAGGTCAGACCTCATTACAAACACTAGTTAATACAGTACCAGCCAGGTCAGACCTCACTATAAACACTAGTTAATACGGTACCAGCCAGGTCAGACCTCATTACAAACACTAGTTAATACGGTACCAGCCAGGTCAGACCTCACTATAAACACTAGTTAACGGTACCAGGTACCAGCCAGGTCAGACCTCATTACAAACACTAGTTAATACAGTACCAGCCAGGTCAGACCTCATTACAAACACTAGTTAATACGGTACCAGGTACCAGCCAGGTCAGACCTCATTACAAACACTAGTTAATACGGTACCAGGTACCAGCCAGGTCAGACCTCACTACAAACACTAGTTAATACGGTACCAGCCAGGTCAGACCTCATTACAAACACTAGTTAATACGGTACCAGCCAGGTCAGACCTCATTACAAACACTAGTTAATACGGTACCAGCCAGGTCAGTACCAGGTACCAGCCAGGTCAGACCTCACTACAAACACTAGTTAATACGGTACCAGCCAGGTCAGACCTCATTACAAACACTAGTTAATACAGTACCAGCCAGGTCAGACCTCATTACAAACACTAGTTAATACGGTACCAGGTACCAGCCAGGTCAGACCTCACTACAAACACTAGTTAAAACAGTACCAGCCAGGTTCAGACCTCATTACACCAGCCAGGTGGCTTAGTTAATACGGTACCAGCCAGGTGGCAGACCTCATTACCAGCCAAACACTAGTTAATACGGTACCAGCCAGGTCAGTACCAGCCACCTCATTACAAACACTAGTTAATACGGTACCAGCCAGGTCAGAGCCTCACGGTACAAGCCACTAGTTAATACGGTACCAGCCAGGTCAGAGCCAGGTCAGTTTACGGTACCAGCCACTTAGTTAATACGGTACCAGCCAGGTGGCTTAGTTACCAGGTACCAGCCAGGTCACGGTACCAGCCAGGTGGCACGGTACCAGCCAGGTGGCTTAGTTAATACGGTACCAGCCAGGTGCTTAGTTAATACGGTACCAGCCAGGTGGCTTAGTTAATACGGTACCAGCCAGGTGGTTTAGTTAATACGGTACCAGCCAGGTGGTTTAGTTAATACGGTACCAGCCAGGTGGCTTAGTACGGTACCAGCCAGGTGGCTTAGGTACGGTACCAGCCAGGTGGCTTAGTTAATACGGTACCAGCCAGGTGGCTTAGTTAATACGGTACCAGCCAGGTGGCTTAGTTAATACGGTACCAGCCAGGTGGCTTAGTTAATACGGTACCAGCCAGGTGGCTTAGTTAATACGGTACCAGCCAGGTGGCTTAGTTAATACGGTACCAGCCAGGTGGCTTAGGTACCAGCCCACCAGCCAGGTGGCTTAGTTAATACGGTACCAGCCAGGTGGCTTAGTTAATACGGTACCAGCCAGGTGGCTTAGTTAATACGGTACCAGCCAGGTGGCTTAGTTAATACGGTACCAGCCAGGTGGCTTAGTTAATACGGTACCAGGTACCAGCCTGGTGGCTTAGTTAATACGGTACCAGCCTGGTGGCTTAGTTAATACGGTACCTACGGTACCAGGTACCAGCCTGGTGGCTTAGTTAATACGGTACCTACGGTACCAGGTACCAGCCAGGTGGCTTAGTTAATACGGTACCAGCCACCAGCCAGGTGGCTTAGTTAATACGGTACCAGCCACCAGCCAGGTGGCTTAGTTAATACGGTACCAGCCAGGTGGCTTAGTATATACGGTACCAGCCACCGGCCAGGTGGCTTAGTTAATACGGTACCAGCCACCAGCCAGGTGGTTTAGTCAATACGGTACCAGCCACCAGCCAGGTGGTTTAGTTAATACGGTACCAGCCAGGTGGTTTAGTTAATACGGTACCAGCCAGGTGGTTTAGTTATACGGTACCAGCCAGGTGGTTTAGTTAATACGGTACCAGCCAGGTGGCTTAGTTAATACACGGTACCAGCCAGGTGGTTTAGTTAATACGGTACCAGCCAGGTGGCTTAGTATATACGGTACCAGCCACCAGCCAGGTGGCTTAGTTAATACGGTACCAGCCAGGTACCAGCCAGGTGGTTTAGTTAATACGGTACCAGCCAGGTGGTTTAGTCAATACGGTACCAGCCAGGTGGTTTAGTCAATACGGTACCAGCCAGGTGGTTTAGTCAACCAGCCGGTACCAGCCAGGTGGCTTAGTCAATACGGTACCAGCCAGGTGGCTTACTTAATACGGTACCAGCCAGGTGGCTTAGTCAATACGGTACCAGCCAGGTGGCTTAGTTAATACGGTACCAGCCAGGTGGCTTAGTTAATACGGTACCAGCCAGGTGGCTAGTGTCTCTCAGGGAACTAAGAGTTGCTGTGTTGTTTGTTTCAGGACAACGTTCAGTGAGTTTGCATCCAAGCACGCCAAGGACCCACGGTTCAAGGCCATAGAGAAGATGAAGGACCGGGAGGCCATCTTTATCGAGTTCATGACCGCTCTCAAGAAGAAAGAGAAGGAGGACTCCAAGAACAGAGGAGAGAAGGTGAGCGCTGTTCTGGAAACCTCCATGGCCACTGAAAACAGTAGCCTGAGGAAGTGATATGCTGGACAGGTAACTACATACCTGGATGGTGTGCTTAGTGAAACCTGGAGACATTTGGAGTATCTGATCGTGTGTATGTCCCTATTGTAAACCTGGTCTCTGTCCCAGGTGAAGCAGGACTTCTTTGAGTTGCTTGGCGACCACCAGCTGGACGGAGGTCAGCGCTGGAGCAAGGTGAAGGACAGGCTGGAGGGAGACCCTCGCTACAAGGCGGTGGAGAGCTCCAACACCAGAGAGGAACTCTACAAGCAGTATGTGGACAAGCAGGCCAAGGTGGGAGGAACAGGATATTACATCAGAGGCTGCCCTTCCTGCTCATATACTCATTGACTCCAGCTTGTCATCTGACATTTAACCCAGCCCAATTCATTGCCACAATCTTAGTATGTTTAGCCTCTTGGCGTGATGGGTGTCATGATGCCTGTAATGATTGCATGCATCTGTGTATATGATGATGCTGCCAGAACATGTATTTGATGGTGTCTCTGCTGCCAGAACATGGACTCTGATAAGGAGAAGGAGATGGAGCGAGCAGCCAGGATAGAGGCCAGTCTGAGGGAGAGGGAGCGCGAGGTGCAGAAGGCCCGCTCTGAGCAGACCAAGGAGATCGACAGAGAGCGGGAGCAGCACAAGAGGGAGGAAGCCATCCAGCACTTCAGAGCCCTCATGTCAGACATGGTGAGCTCACACCATCCGCTGAAGTTGGTTTCCCCAATAAGGCACCGACAGGACTACATTTTTAGCTGATAACTTGGGTGAACCAAACATTTATTTAGATTAAACCCAGTTTGATATGGCCACTGGAAGATCGTCTCAGCCGGGTAGATCAGAGACAACACAGGAACCTTTGTTTTCAGATTGACCTTGTTAATGCCCAGACTTGTATTATGTGGATGAGGAACCATGTGCCAGGTCTTAATGCTGCTGGTGTGTGTTGTGATCAGGTGAGGTCGTCTGACGCGTCGTGGTCAGACACCCGCCGTAACCTGCGTAAGGACCACCGCTGGGAGTCCGCCTCTCTGTTGGAGAGAGACGAGAAGGAGAAACTGTTCAACGAACACGTTGAGGCGCTCTCCAAGAAGAAGAAGGAGAACTTCAGACAGCTACTGGACGAGACCGTCATGGTGAGAGACCACGTTTGGGCTGGGCTTACGCTCTCATTACAGGGCACATATGTACACCAACACAGCTGCATTAAATGTAAACTCACCGCAGTCCATCTGTGTATTAACGTGTCACCATAAAGGTGGTACTGTAAACCTGCATGTTATTCAGATAAGAGTATTATCCTGTGACGGATGACTTGGTAGTACGTGCTTTGATTGAGTGTTTGCCACAGATCACACTGACCACCACGTGGAAGGAGGTGAAGAAGATCATAAAAGAGGATCCTCGCTGTATCAAGTTCTCCAGTAGTGACAGAGTAAGACCTTTCTCTTTTACCTTGCTGTGTTCTACTGGTTGAGTCAGCCACACGTACTCTGTGTTCTACTGGTTGAGTCAGCCAGCCACCCATGTACTCGGTTAACACCAGGCAAAGACGCTGAGCGGTTCGTCTTCTTTTGGTTTGTAGAAAAAACAGAGGGAGTTTGAAGACTACATCAAAGACAAGTACATCACAGCCAAAGCTGACTTCAGAACGCTTCTGAAAGAGACCAAGTTCATCACGTACAGGTGAGTACAGCAACGGGCTGGATTGTGACATTCTTTCATTGGTAGCTGGGTGAATATGTATCACAGGTTGGTTCATTTTAATGGCATTTATTCTTGTGTAGATTAGGTGTACTTAAGACTGGAGTTTAAAAAAAATATTAGATCAATTGAGTCATGAGGAGGTGCTATTGGTCCATCTGCATTGCCTCTTTACCGACCCCCACCCCCCCATGTTGTCGTCCTCTCAGGTCGCGGAAGTTGCTCCAGGAGTCTGACCAGCACCTGAAGGATGTGGAGAAGGTTCTGCAGAATGACAAGCGTTACCTGGTGCTGGACTGTGTCCCGGATGAGAGGAGAAAACTCCTCATGTTCTACATTGAGGATCTGGACCGCCGGGGTCCCCCTCCTCCCCCCACTGCCTCGGAGCCAACACGTCGCTCCACCAAGTGACCACAGACTGCTAGAAACCCTGAGCATGAACCAGCCCTGCACCTATTCTAGTGCAGTATTAAACTGTAATGTCCGAATGCCTTGTGGTAAACCTGGAACATCATCCCTGTATTTATTCAAGTGTCAGTAGTGCAGAGCTCTGGCTCTCCTCTCCTGCCTACAGGGCCTGATGATGTGCCACTGCTCTAACCCCTGACATCTGACCTTTTGGCTCAGCTGAGGTCAAAGGGATCGGCGTAGTAGTACATCTGCAGCCACCTATGACGTTAGACAACTGTAAATGATGAACTCTGCTGTTTCTGTGACTCAAGGCATTGCAGGCCTTAGTAACTGTTTTTAGGGTGTCGTTGGCGTCGACCGACTCACAGTACAGTTTGAATGTTTCTTCTCAGTGGTTTCATTTTGATGCGTTGCTTTTTCTGTACATGTTTACTGGAATAAAGACAACTTTTCTTTTTTTAACAATGCAGTCCTGTGATATGTTAATAGTTAAATGTTTAAACTCAAGATCACTGAGCCCATAATAAAGACATGAATATTTAATGTACCTATTTTTTTTTTATTCGACATTTTGTAAAGTTCTTTAAAAAATTGGAACAAAAAGCTTGCTACATTGTTTTAATCAATAATACCCAGTAACATCGCTTCCTCTGCATGTTTTAAAACCTTCATGAAGATAAATAAATACATGAAACGGAAGGGGCAGGAGAGGTCAAAGGGCGTCAAGAGCACACCATCTCAGTTGTGTCTAGGCATGTCATCAGGGATGCAAAGGTTATGAGTTTGTAGAGCCAGTCTCTTCAGTTCATCTCCCCAATGCAAAGCTTCTAAGGAACAAAAAAGTATTGTCCCTGCATTTATGTGCATAACCTTAAACTACAGCAACAACTTAAGAGGGTGAACATTTTTAAATTTGATAAACAAACATGTTGACAGCCATCGTTCTTCAGTGTTCTGGATGCAACAGAGGGCAACCCTAGATTTACAACATGGGTGCAAGTCTCTGAGATGGAGCGAAAGAAGAGAACTGCAAAGCTGTCAGTGTCTCTTCACAAGTTGCAGTGCGGCCAGAGATTCCCAGCCTTGCGGCCCTCTCCCAGGTGAGTGTGATCAGCCAGTCAGGGGGCGCTATGCTGGTCTGTGTTGCTCTCCATCCATCCATCCATTAGTTGACCTTGTCTTGGAATATGTAGAGGTTGTTGGTGGCGGCCACAGCGATGATGTTCTCAGAGGGGTGCCAGGCACTGTGCAGGATCTTCTTGCTGAAGTCCAGGCTGTCCACGCTGATCTCGTCCTTGCGTCTCTTGCCCCCTACACACACCTTCCTGGGCTTCAGGATGGCCCGGGGCTTGCTGTTCTCCCTCGATGCCTCCAGGGTCACGTCACGCTTGGTGTTGCGGTCGAACATGCGGAAGAAGTTGTTGTACGAGCCGGTCATGATCACACTGCGGAGAGAAGGGAGGGGGGGACACACATCAATCTCATTTATCTCAATGTGATTTTCTGGATTTTTCCCCCTCATTTTGTCTGTCATAGTTGAAGTGTACCTATGATGAAAATTACAGGCCTCATCTTTTTAAGTGGGAGAACTTGCACAATTGGTGGCTGACTAAATACTTTTTTGCCCCAATGTAGATGTGAACTATGAGTAGATCAAGTCCCACTGATCCTAATACAGAGGCTGTGACTGACCTGTCAGACCCGTTCCAGACACACTCAAACTTGTCGAAGATGCAGTCGTTCTCATACAGGGAGCACAGCTTACTCCTCAGGTAGTCGTGGACCTGGAAGAGAAAGTCCATTGAGATGTATTTTCCGGAGTCGTATGTTCAGATACATGTATGGTTCTGGTAGTTTCCAATGCATCCTTTCTTTGGTGCCCAGCAAGAATGTGCAGAAATCATTGAAAACAATGTGATCTATGGCGCATCAAGGTCTTGGTGCTTACAGAGAAAAGTGACGAGAGAGAGTGCTATTCTCTACCTGGTAGGTCTCCAGAGGTTTGCTCTCCATGTTGAGGTCCCACACCTTGACCGTGAGGTAGTCCCGTGTCATCAGGTAGCGGCCGCTGTGGCTGAACTTCACGTCTGAGATGGACGATATGATCTCGGAGAAGAAGGAGCGGTTACTGGGGTCCTCTGGCTCCTCGAACACTGCAGGGGGAACAGACAGAGGACCAGGCCGCGTTAACATCTGTCCCAAAAACACTGGAGGAGCAACTCTCTCTGGCTTCCAGCTTCAGTTGATTGATGGATCACTTTCACACTGCACCAGATATTGTATGCCATTGGCTGGCTCTGCTAAACAACTGCTACATATGCAAAGGGAAAAAGAGAGGAATTATGAGTCTAAATAGTTGCAGAGAACCATTTCTCAGGCCAGCAGACATTTATTCCTCAGTAATAAAGTAATTATAATGGTCGTATTTTTCAGTGCAAACACATTAATACATCATTATTCACTTATGGGAACTGATACTCCATGTAATGTATTTACGAGTCGATCCATATCCACTGGGGCCTCTCAAACAGGCTGATAACTGCAGCTTTTAACAGGCAATAGTTGAACACACAAATACTGCGAGCTTATGGAAGATATTAAATGCAAGACATGTGCCATTGAAGAATTATAATAAGGCTGTGTGTTTGTTCCCTGAATAAACCCCTGTCTGTCTTTGATCTGACAATGTGTTCAGCAGGGTGGAAAATGATGATTTGGGGATGGTGCCTTGACTGACCTTGAAACATCAATATCACTGTGGGTGTGTGTGTGGCTACCGGTGGGGATTTGGATGAACTCAGAGCCATGAAGGAATACAAACGGCCTCCTGTGGACTTTGATGCACCATTTAAATAGAACTAGTCCATGGAAAGATGGCAAAAACCACTGGAGGGAGAAAAAAAATGGATAAAATCCCCCTTGGCCTCATTGCGCTCCCTGTTTCCCTCCATTTCCACCTCAACAATCTTCTTTTCCAATAATATCTACAGAAACAAGTCCACCTGCAGCTTAATATCGGTTCAACTAAATGTAGCAAGACATTACGTTCCCGACCACAGTGCCAGCACTCACCTGGGTCCCATCACACAAATAATCATTAGATCACTGTGAGGCAAATGACTACGTGGAACAGTAGCAATTAACAGAAGTAGACACGGGAGGCTTCAGAGCCTACGATAGACACCGTGCTTATGCCTAGGGCTAGGAGTTTTTCTGATCATGTGACCTGACCAGTACAGGGACAACTCGGGTCCAGAGGTGTTCCTAGTCAACTAAACACTCCTGGCCCTTATACAGTGCCTTGTGAAAGTATTCGGCCCCCTTGAACTTTGCAAACTTTTGCCACATTTCAGGCTTCAAACATAAAGATATAAAACTATTTTCTTGTGAAGAATCAACAACAAGTGGGACACAATCATGAAGTGGAACGACATTTATTGGATATTTCAAACTTTTTTAACAAATCAAAAACTGAAAAATTGGGCGTGCAAAATTATTCAGCCCCCTTAATTTAATACTTTGTAGCGCCACCTTTTGCTGCGATTACAGCTGTAAGTCGCTTGGGGTATGTCTCTATCAGTTTTGCACATCGAGAGATTGAAATTTTTTCCCATTCCTCCTTGCAAAACAGCTCGAGCTCAGTGAGGTTGGATGGAGAGCATTTGTGAACAGCAGTTTTCAGTTCTTTCCACAGATTCTCGATTGGATTCAGGTCTGGACTTTGACTTGGCCATTCTAACACCTGGATATGTTTATTTTTGAACCATTCCATTGTAGATTTTGCTTTATGTTTTGGATCATTGTCTTGTTGGAAGACAAATCTCCGTCCCAGTCTCAGGTCTTTTGCAGACTCCATCAGGTTTTCTTCCAGAATGGTCCTGTATTTGGCTCCATCCATCTTCCCATCAATTTTAACCATCTTCCCTGTCCCTGCTGAAGAAAAGCAGGCCCAAACCATGATGCTGCCACCACCATGTTTGACAGTGGGGATGGTGTGTTCAGGGTGATGAGCTGTGTTGCTTTTACGCCAAACATAACATTTTGCATTGTTGCCAAAAAGTTCAATTTTGGTTTCATCTGACCAGAGCACCTTCTTCCACATGTTTGGTGTGTCTCCCAGGTGGCTTGTGGCAAACTTTAAATGATACTTTTTATGGATATCTTTAAGAAATGGCTTTCTTCTTGCCACTCCTCCATAAAGGCCAGATTTGTGCAATATACGACCGATTGTTGTCCTATGGACAGAGTCTCCCACCTCAGCTGTAGATCTCTGCAGTTCATCCAGAGTGATCATGGGCCTCTTGGCTGCATCTATGATCAGTCTTCTCCTTGTATGAGCTGAAAGTTTAGAGGGACGGCCAGGTCTTGGTAGATTTGCAGTGGTCTGATACTCCTTCCATTTCAATATTATCGCTTGCACAGTGCTCCTTGGGATGTTTAAAGCTTGGGAAATATTTTTGTATCCAAATCCGGCTTTAAACTTCTTCACAACAGTATCTCGGACCTGCCTGGTGTGTTCCTTGTTCTTCATGATGCTCTCTGCGCTTTTAACGGACCTCTGAGACTATCACAGTGCAGGTGCATTTATACGGAGACTTGATTACACACAGGTGGATTGTATTTATCATCATTAGTCATTTAGGTCAACATTGGATCATTCAGAGATCCTCACTGAACTTCTGGAGAGAGTTTGCTGCACTGAAAGTAAAGGGGCTGAATAATTTTGCACGCCCAATTTTTCAGTTTTTGATTTGTTAAAAAAGTTTGAAATATCCAATAAATGTCGTTCCACTTCATGATTGTGTCCCACTTGTTGTTGATTCTTCACAAAAAATACAGTTTTATATCTTTATGTTTGAAGCCTGAAATGTGGCAAAGGTTCGCAAAGTTCAAGGGGGCCGAATACTTTTGCAAGGCACTGTAATAGAGCCTGCTGGCAATATTCAGTATATGAGTGGTTTGGGATGTGGCTGACTCCTTACATTTGGAGTGGTTGTCACACAATGCTGAGGCCCTCATGTCACACAGCCGGATGGAACCCTTGCTGCTGCTGTAAACGAAGGTGTTACACTGGCTGGGTTGGAACTCTGCTGCTGTGATCACCTCCGTCAGCATCTCCATGTTAGCCGGCTTGATGTCCACGATGTCTGAGGTGTTGGGGTGAAGGAACTCCACCCACATAGAGGAGTACTGGATGTAATTCACAGCGTACAGTTTGAGACTTTAAAGTAACTATTGGACAAGAGGAAGGAAAGGACCATAGCAACACATTAGAAGCAAAAAAATAAGGAAATTAAAACAATAAAACAGCTTGAGAAAAATGAACAGCAAAAGACAGAGCTGGTCCGAGTGAGGGAAATGACAGCAGGTTCCTCAGTGAGAACTCAGGAGAGCCTGGTCAGCCAGCAGCACTGTGATTGATAGGGTAACGAGGCTCAGTAAATAAGAAGCTCAATATGTGCCCAGGGCCCCACAGCTCAGTCATCCAATCTGCTGTCCATAGGGCATCTCATCTGTGATCCACAGGGAACCTCAAAGTGAAAATCAATGTTGATCAATGGGGATGTGTTCCTGTTTTAAGATGACCTCGTTGGCTTCTGGGAGGGGATGCAGATGACAGACAGAAGAAAGAAATCAAATCCAGTGAGATCTTAATATGAGCTCCTTATAGCCATCAGTCTAGCAGTCTATGATTGTTGAGAGAAGGATACTGAAACTTCGGTTGGTGATCTCCAGGTTCCACAGGTTAATTCTCAGGTCATCTGTGGACATGTAGGTCTCGTAGTCACTGTTCACAGAGATGGAGTTGATGTGGTACGTGTGGGCATTGGAGAATACTCGCCTGGGAGTGGCTTCCACCATCAGGTCCATGGGCTGCAGCAGTATTTTAGAGTGTTTCGTTTGAGAAACAGACGTCTCACAAGTCCTCAACTGGCAGCTTCATTAAATAGTACCCGCAAAACACCAGTCTCAACGTCAACAGTGAAGAGGCGACTCCGGGATGCTGGCCTTCTAGACACTATTCTGGTTAGAGACAGTTTGCGCTGTTCTGTGAAGGGAGTATTACACTGCATTGTACGAGATCTTCAGCCGTTTCCAGCTACAATAGTCATTTACAAAATTAACAATGTATTTCTGATCAGTTTGACATTATTTGAATGGACAAAAAAATTGCTTTTCTTTCAAAAACAAGGACATTTGTAAGGGACCCCAAACTTTAGAATTTATTCATTTATTTCACCACTAATGGTAGTGTATTTATTTGATTTTTTAGATTTTTTAAAACCTTTATTTTATGTCCTTATCATACTGGTTATTGTCCGGAATTTCGGATGACTGACGTGCCCAAAGTAAACTGCCCAGAAGCTAGGATATGCATATAATTAATAGCATTGGATAGAAAACACTCTGAAGTTTCTAAAACTGTTAAAATAATGTCTGTGACTATAACAGAACTGATATGACAGGCGAAAACCTAGAGGAAAATCCATCCGGAATATTCATTATTTGAGGTCACAGGTTTTTTCAATGCTTGCCTATGGGATATACAAATAGATAGGACCCAGGTTGCAGTTCCTTTGGCTTCCGCTAGATGTCAACAGTCTTTAGAAAGGGTTTCAGGCTTGTTTTTTGAAAAATGAAAAAGTATTTGTAGTTTTTCCAAAGTGTCCCCCATTAGAAAAGTAGCCATGTTGCGCGCATCAACGAGAATGCGCTCTTCGTTATTCGTCTTCGCTATTGAACACACTATTCTCCGTATTAAATATGATTGTTCATTTAGATATTAGAATACCTGAGGATTAATTAGAAACATCGTTTGACTTGTTTGGACCAACTTTACCGGTAACTTTTTGGATTCGTTTGTGTGCATGTTGAACGAGTGAATTACTGAATCAAGCGCGCCAACTAAACTGACAGTTTTGGGATATAATGAAAGACTTTATCGAACAAAACAACCATTCATTGTGTAGCTGGGACCCTTGGGATTGCAATCAGAGGAAGATCTTCAAAGGTAAGTGATTTATTTAATTGCTGTCTGTGATTTTGTGACGCCTGTGCTGGTTGAAAAAGTATTTTGACGTGGGGCGCTGTCCTCAGATAATAGCATGGTTTGCTTTCTCCGTAAAGCCTTTTTAAATCTGACAACGCAGTTGGATTAACAAGAAGCTTTTAAATTATGTCAGACACTTGTATTTTCATGAATGTTTAATATTATGATTTTTGTATTTTTAATTTTTTCTAGGTTCCTGCTTTCTAGGGAGTTTTTCTGGCCACTGTGCTTCTACATCT